>NW_020271264.1:1292171-1300036 GCF_002803265.2 Melanaphis sacchari | reverse complement strand
GTCCTCGGCGGCGGCGGCCATCGTAGCGGCCGCGGCCGCGGTGGCTGCGGCGGCGGCGGCCGGCAGTTGAGATTCGAGCGCGCGCGACACCGATTTGGCCAGGTACTCGACCAGCCGCCGGCCGACCACCGAGTCCAGTCCGGGCAGCGACAACAGGAAACTGCACGCTTCGCTGGCACAGTGGCTGAATCCTTCCTGCGGACAGTGGAAAACGAGCATTAACACAAATCGATAAAAATTACACTATTGACATATGTATTATTTTTATCGCGGTGGTAATCGTTGCGGTTACGTTGTGTGGTAACTGGTAAGACGTGTATTACGGAATCGTCGAGTGATCGACAATATTATTATAGTGAAGGATATCGACGTATTATTATTATACCTATTATGATTTTGATAAATAATACAAACAATTGCGAGTTGTGAATAATTTTTTTTTTTGGCTCGATAACATAAATAACGTTAGAAAAGCGCTGTATTTTTGATTTCGATGACCGTGAAAATTATTATTGTATCTGTATTTGTACACCGATTTGATAATAAAGTCATCAATGTCTGATACGTTATAATATTTAAATTAACTACGGGTTAAAAATCCCAATATTATGTGCACGTGTTTTCAATTATCGGAGTCAGAGCCCCCACGTGTTTGTATGCAATACTATATAAACTGTGTCTAACACGAAAAACGACCAAAAAAATACTCCCTTAGCGAATATTAGAGTAACAATGGGTGATACGTGCGCGTAGCACTACACGATGGTAATATTTTTAAATCGTGTGGAATGCCACTTGCTGCATTAGCGATAACACTCCCACACAATAGTGATATTGTATTGCGTGTACCGTATAATATGCATAATATGTAATATTTATTTCGTTTTAAATGCATATACCTTTAAACTATTCTCACGCCAACTTCCGACGATTATCGCCCCCCATGCATGTTTCCCTCCCCTCAACACCGAGCAAATCATTCGCCGGAGTGACCGTAAACAATAGCCCTAGTCGTTCAGAACTGTGTTTGGGGGAAGGGAGAATTTTTCAGACATGTTATTAGTGATAAATAATTGATTAGTAGATAAACATGAACGTGACCTTGACCTAATGAAATATGACATTTATTGTTATCAACGCTACGTTATGCGGATGTCTCTGAATGCGTTCCGGACATTCAAAAATATGTTAGAAATATTTAATTCAATTCTTGTAAGCCAAATAATGAATATAAGTAATATTATGTCATACAAATTATATAATTTTCTTTTTTGTGAGTGTCAACTTTTTTCAAATTCGTCGCATTATAATTATTATAAGACTACCTATATGATATAATATGCTATATACCTATTATCTACATAATATTACACATATATTTTAATATGACAAACTATTTTCTACGACATTTTTAGATAAACTCCTAGATGCTAACCAAATTCACTTTTCTTATTATTAGAATATTGGAATAAAACAATAATTTGTCTGTGTTTTAAATTTCAATCGTAAAAAAAAAAAAATTAAGGTTAAATATTTTTAAATTTAAACAATAAGTACCTATAGCATCATTTTTTATATTGAGTGAAAGTATATTTAATGTAGTATAATAATATGCTGGAAAAATATTATTACATTTACACTCTAGTGATTTTTTTTATTTCATCACATTAGATGTCCACTGATTTGAATTACTTATTTGAAAATTAAATTAATATATTTTAAATTTCATTTAACCTCTTCTACATTAACCCAGCAGATAATAAAATTGTATAATACTACGATTATTACCATGTAATCGAAAAATAAAAATTAACATGTTTAATGACAAATGAAAGTGTCTTTTATGTAATTTGTACAATACTTAATGTTATCAAACGATAATGAACAGTAATAATAGTCTTGGAACATTAAATACATAATCATTTTAAACTCACTTGAAATTTATAAGCTTCTTCTACGGGATCTCTCCTAGTGATCTTTTGTAGATGTTTAACGGTAAATTCCAAAATATCTGCCTTTTCGAGTTTATCAACATTTTCACCTTCAGCCTAAAAATTAAACCAAAATTTCATTCAATATTTTTTTAATAAAAGTAATTATTATAAAATTCTTTTCACCTCTAAGGCAGAAAACATTAGATCCTTCAACTCGTCCAAGCATCGATTTATGCGAGCACGTCGTTTTCGTTCCAATAACGGTTTTGTTATCTGTTAATAAATACGATATTATTAAATAATTATTATTGTGGTGATAATTTGAAAACAAAAATCCATTACTATAATAAAATCTAATTAGTATAAATATATACGTACAAAAAAAATTCAAAATAATAAAACACATAATATTTCCTCAAGCATTATAGTCGATTAGCTAAGTAATTTAGTCGGCATAATTAAATATCTGCTACAAAATATTCTATGAAACACGTGGCTATTTATCATTTATTATTACGAAACTACAATGCACACAGTGTACACGATTTTAAAATTCACACTAATCGCATTGATCAATTACCTCAATGTCACAAAAAGTAGTCTAATCTAAAAAATTAACCAAACACAAACTCAAATATAGTATACTATATTATATAAATGTAATTATAATATACAAAACCTTTTATTTACACTTCTCTCCCGGTCCACATTCTAAACCACAAATACCTACGTAAAACTAAAAGAAAAATTATGAAATCATTATTTGTTTTAGCATAACATTTGTTAATTCGTAGAATTTACTAGAAAATTTTTTTTATTTATAAATAAATATTAAAAAGCGAAGGGTAAAATAAACTTTTAATTCTATGCGTTGGATTTGTGTGGCTGCGTAATTTTCGTTGAATGTGATATGAAAATAACAGAATCTAACGTACAAAGAATAATAAAAAAATGCTTAGACACGATCTGGAAAATCACTTTGTTCAAAAAATTCGATCAATAGTTTTATAATTTATTCGTGTGTAAATAATATTTTATTTTATTATTTGCCGCGATATGGTTGTAAATAAACATGTGCGTCATATTACGCACATAAGCGTTATATATTTCTTATGATATTCTTATAACAATAAACGATAACACTATTAAACAACTTTATATTCAATTATGGATATATGATGGTCATAGAGATGAGTGTTTGTTGTCGGGAAGATTAGTGAGTGGGAAATTAATTTAAGACCCATTAACGATAAAATCTGTATTCTAAATTTTTAATATCCATATAGTTATACTTATATGCAAATATAATGATATGAAATTTATAGCATAATCCAGGCATTCATACTTCATTAGTTCATTACCTAATTCGCTCAATATGACTTGAACATTTTATAAAAATTCTAAAATGTTCTACTCTGCTCGTAATATAATAATATTTAATACAAATCGAGGAATCATATTGTAATAATTCCTACATAACACGAAGTGTACAACCATATAACCAAGCAAATATATGTTGATGGTTACAAAAAAAAAAAAAAAAAAGAAACGATAACTTACCTTTCTGTACGTAACGGTCCGAGAAATCGGCGACGGAGTAGGCGAAAACATGACGTACAGTCGATGAGTTGGTTAAAAAAAATAAAAAACAAACCCGACGGCCGTATAAACGGACGAAAATAAAACAACAACAATATTACTATATTTTACTGTCGCGAAAACACGTGAATGAAAAAACCATTCGAAACGAAGATTTTTACGAATAATAATAATAATAATAATAATATCAATAATCGAGCGAACGCGCGCGCGCGAAATGCTCACTGGATGACGGTGGATATCGGACTGAACCGACGGCGTGCCTGTTGCCCGTCTCACTCCGCCGCCGACGCCGCCGCCGACGCGCTTCTTCCTCTTCCGCCGTCGCCACCGCCGTTACACCCCTTCTAAAAATACGCACACCCCTCCGCCGCCGGGGGATGATCGGCTCACGCGCCGCCGCCGCCGACACACGATCTCGGGTCGCGTACCCTTCGCGTGCGTAACCCCCTCGGGAGAGCTCTCGTTCGGTTCCCACGGATGCCGTTCACACACAAACACACACACCCTCTCACCCCCCTCATCCGCCAGCGAACGCGCGCGCGTAATTACATTATTCCGTTCGTCCGCACGTATTACATACCTGGGTATAGGTAGGTGTCGTATGTGTCTGGTTTTAGGTGGCGCGCGCGTCCCCTACAGCTTCCTGCCCCCCGCGACGCCGAGTCCCGATACCGACGGGGACACTGTTCGGGCCACGCGCTCTGTGCCCCGGAAATTCGGAAACGCCGTCAAACGTCGACCTCATATAAATGTATCATATGTATTATTGTAACGCACAGACGACGCGTCGTCGAATTTTTACTGTTACTATATTGTCGTTTATATTATAATAATATAATAATAATATATACCTGACGGAAATGGTTCACATATTCCGTTCTGTCGTTATATTATATTGTATCTAATATTCGCGTAATGCAATTTATCTACATAATATTATTATTAATTAATAATTATAATTAATTATACTATATTGTTACGTTAGAGCACTGCGCAGGAACCGGAAAGAGCGACAGAATCGCATGTTAATCATGTTATATTAGTATAAGTAGATACTATTGGTATTAAACTGCGTTAGATTTTAGTGAACCCAATTTTCTAATGACCGTATTAATATTAAAATTATTTTCATATCTATGTAGATAACTTACATAACTATTTACTTATTTAGTCTTCGAAATTATGGATAAAAACAAATCAATGTACGTCCACATATTATTTTTCTGACACTATGAAACGAATAAAAAAGCCAAAATTTACAGTTGTTTACGTAAAAATCGAGATTTTTTCAAAATTTTCAAATTAAAAGAATTGTTTAATGTTTTTTTTTTTTTTTTAATTGCCAATTTATTATTTAAAAGAAATTTATACAATACCTACATTATTTAAATATAGTATAAACCATAGCTGTCAATACTTCGTGTGCAATCGTATTCTATAATTTATTATTTGCAAAATATAACAGTTTGTTACTTTAAAATTGCTTAGTAGTATTTCATACAATTATAATAATATAAAATTATGAATAAATATTTAAGAATTTTTAAACTTTAGAATATGAGTAATCAGTTTTTGATTAATTTTAAACATAGTTCTCTATAAAATTAAAATAAAAACGTAAATTAATATAATATGGTGACTGTTAGACATCTTTACATACGTACGTGACTACTAACTAGTGATAAAAATAAAGCATTTTTAAAAATCAATAATAATGTAAAGTAAAAAAAAGTCTATAGTTCAATTTTTAAATTTTTAAAATTATAAAAAAAAATTTAAAACTATGTTTGGTCCCTGTTGACGTGAATACGTGGAAAATCCCTAAATTTTAATCATCTGTTGTTAATTATTAATACCTTCATAACTTAATTCGTTGCTTTGTAGAGTTGGTGAACAAAAACTAACTTTTCGAAAATTGACGGTCGTACCTAAAAACAGTAAAAACAAACATAATATCATAGTAAAACAGTTTTCGTAGTATAAGTTGTTTTTTTAAACGAAAAATTATTATTTAAGCTTAAAGATTATCCAGTACATTAATTTTTAAGGCGTCATAATATTATGTTCACTTCTGTGTTCAAATAAATGGACAAATTTAAATCACATCCATCAACATTTTTATATTTATATATATAAGACTTTGACCCATGAAAATTATACTTTTAGATTTTTTTTTAAATACTTGTATCGTATACGATGTAATAATATTAAAGTATATTCAACAGTTAATCGCTTTATTATACATAATTATTATACTACACATAGTATATACGCGCTATGGGAATTGCTAATAAAATTTAATTCAAGTGCAATAAACTAATTAACATGTAAAATGTAAAACGTATTCAAATCAACTTCCCCGTGTTATTATTTTACTCGACGACCGCAATGATGCTCCACCTTGTTATTTCATGCATATGATTGAATAAATGCATAAAAGTGTATATAGTCTTTCGCAATAAACGGATTTGGATTAGATTTTTAAAAATAAAAACATATACTTTTATTATATTAGTTTAAGTGGGTACAACAAACTACTTAACATAAACTCATACAAATGCATTCTTCTAATAATTGTTATTTTTAATAGTTAACATTCACTAAGCCTGCGCATGTGACGTATAATATCTGTTAAAGCACAGGGAATCTGCGTGCATCAGTACCAAAATTTATTCTTAAAAATATAATGTTCTTACATTGAAACTTAATAATAGGTCAATTCTCTCTAATTTATTAACGACATACCTACAAAATTATAGAAAATATTTTATTACGTTCTACATCTGTATTCCGTATAATCTTGTACTTTTGTGGTATGACAATACACATTGTCATAATAAGACGATAATTATTATTACTGTAATACAATATTATATACGATAAGATTATCGATTTTTTTCACATTATTAGGTATATCAATTACTTTGCGAAGATTTAAATGTAATACAAAATAAATTATCAGGATTATTCGCTTCTTTAACGTAAATTATATAATAACCAGTATAATATATTTAGGGTAGGTATAAACTGTTAAATAGGTGGCAGCGTATATGTAAATAAGAAAAAAGAATCGTGCGATAAAATATGAAATGTTTCTCATCTTGCAATACCTATTTATAATATAAAATCGTTTTTTTTTTCGTTTGATCTAAGTGTTGTGTTTCGACGAATTCATCGTCGTTGTCGAATTACGCAGTGGCCAGCTGCAGAAATATAGATATGACGTAATAACGTTATTATTTTTACACATAATTTAGTGGTTTAAACTTTAGAAATTGGCGTATAACATATTACATTTGGACATAGATATTATTGTAATAACTAATAGTAATACATTATTCAGCCATTATCTGATATTTTTATGGTACCGAAAATAAGTCTCGTCCGGCGGAAGCGGTCTACTGCGGGACAAATCGGTAGAGAAAAAATAAATCGGAACACGTTTTACGGACGTTTAAAATGATATACGAAACAACCACTGCACCAATAAGGCAAGGCGACATCACTATGTTGTATTTTATTAAACTGCACTTACAACGACAATACTCGGGGTGATGTACGATAAATATATATTGTCGTGTACGTCGGTAGGCGGGGTTTGCGGTGAAATAATGATATGATTTAATAGGAAGAAACGAATTTAATACGATGTGTACGAGAAAGAACACAATGAGTGGGAAATCGAGAAAAAACACGTGAATTTTTTTTCCTATAAGTACTATACACCTCATAGCAGTGTCTCTCTCTGTGGATAGGCAGTGTGTATTACCTTATTATGTATATACAATATATATTATTAAAAAGTTAGCCGACGGTGAGGAAGAGGAGGCGCGCGCGCGAAGGACACGGTCAAACGGAGTGGACGCGGAATTATCGCGGACATAATCCAGTAATGTACCTACGGTGATATATAGTTATAATATATAATATATATATATATTATTATGTACACGAAATAATAAAATGTAATATAATATAATATGATACAATGTAGGTACCTATACCTATATTATAATAATAGTGCGGACCGTTACGAATCGTGTCCATTCATCCATCAAAGTCGTCTGTGGCAAGGGGGGGGGAGGATAAAAAAAAGGAAACGAAAATAAAAGCGACTATTGGTCTTCGGCCGCGGATCGCGTGCGATCGCTGTGGGAAATACTATATAGGTACACCGAGATACTGATAATACGACACGCTTATATATATCTATGTAATATCGTGTACAGAGCGATTTTTCATCCTAATTCATAGCTGCTTATCGATCCATAATAATGTGATACAAAATTATTTAATTAGATTTTATGTATTTATATAAATATATATATA
>NW_020271264.1:1290647-1292161 GCF_002803265.2 Melanaphis sacchari | reverse complement strand
TCTCTCTCCATTGAAATATCTTGAGAACGCCTCTGGTCGAAGGGTTATACCTATGATTATTATTTCAAAATAAAATAGAAAATTAAAAAACCGAAATGTTAGAAATAGCTTTTGTCGTGCATGCCAATTTATCAAATGGCACCGCAATAATAACATATAAATATTTATTTTTAAAAAATAAATATGCATTACCTTCGCGCTTTAATTAGACATAATATATGTATAAGTACGTATTATACGTGTAATATAAACAAATGTAGTAGGTACCTACGGGTTTTGTACCCTCTGCACCCTTTTAAAAAATAAAATAGCTTTACAGCGTACACGGTGCCACAAAACTCATTGTTTTTACTTTATTTCACCTCGTCGTAGCACGCCGTAATATATGCGCAAAAATTTTGAAAAGTATGCGGGTGTTTTAACTTTACGCATCGCGTCTGTCGCACACGTTTGCGATATTTATGTGCAAGTCGCGGAAAAATTGGTAAAAGTACGCCCTGTCATCGCCTCCCATCAAACGGCGCCTCTTATCGTAGTACCTATCCACCGTAGGACTGGCACCGAAGTCGATTTTCGTTTTATTTGACGGACCTCAAGCTCATACACGCGCGTTGTATACGCATATATTCCATTTATACTGCGTATATTAAACATCGCGATATGCGAGCGAGCGCGGAAAGGAATAACAATAATATAATATAATATAATAAAGGTACCTCGTATGCTTAACGCGATGCATAAGACGGAGAACGACGACGAGCTCGACGACAACGATGATAATAATAATAATAATAATGTAAAAATACATCAAGACGAATATAAAAATAATAGATAATAATAATACGAAATAAAATAAAACGGGCGATAATAAAACGCTGTTGTAAACGAGACTTCTCGGGCGTGAACGGCGCGGAGTGTAGCAAAGCAAGCGGTTCGTGTGCCCCTTTACTGTATGCCACGGCCATGTAATATAATTATTCCATGGCTGTGCTGATTCCGCAATATATGCTTTATATTGCGGTGAAGGCTCGCGCTCACGCGCGTGGTGAACCGACAAGCGGCGGCGTTAGCCGCGCCGAACGCATAGCACGCTGGCGCGCGCGCGCGCCGCCAATGGTATAGCCGTCGACGGCATGGCGAATAGCAACGCCTGCCGCCTTGTGCCAAATCAACGGCATTGTGCGCGTGCCGCCCAGTGCTGGCGGCGCGGGAATGCGTCGGCAAAGCGAAAGTAAACCGTGCCGGTCACCGGTGGGCCAGGTGCGACAAAACATATAATCAATATAAAATTCATTTTCTTTTAAACCACAATTGGTTTTGGCACCGTATTTTCTTAAAGCTTGTTTTGCAAAAGAATTTGCCGCTTGAAACATTACAGCGCCTTATGCCGCCACGCCTGTATGCGAAGCCCGCGCAACATACGCCAGCACATGCTTTGCTGCTGTTATTGCGTGCCGCTTGTGCAACATTTCATTTGCTGCAATAAACACTAGGCAGCTACTTGAAGCGCAACA
>NW_020271264.1:1200572-1290622 GCF_002803265.2 Melanaphis sacchari | reverse complement strand
GAAATACTATATAGGTACACCGAGATACTGATAATACGACACGCTTATATATATCTATGGTAATATCGTGTACAGAGCGATTTTCATCCTAATTCATAGCTGCTTATCGATCCATAATGTGATACAAATTATTTAATTAGATTTTATGTATTTATATAATATATATAGTAGTTGGGGTTCAAATATGATAAATAGAACAAGTCGTAGTATCTTATTAAAGTAATATATTATGATATATGATGCGAAAACGTTTACTAATGCCTCGCGGTTACAACAAAAAACCGTTACTATAGCCCAATAAACATATTATAAGTATAAAATAATATTGTTTATGCGCGAATTTCGGACGTCTGATTTATTCGTATATGGATACGAATTGTACACAGACAGGGCGCCAAGATGTCGAAAGTTTATTATATTGAAATCGTACATAATATATAAGCGACGCAAAATATACACCTATATTTTATTGTGTGTGTGTGTGTGTGTGTTTATAATCAGTTTGCGTCATGAATAAATTCGAAATCGAACCGCGGGTACGCAAGAACGCAAGTCCGGCGTTTACGCAGCATTCGTGAAAACACAGTCCGACCACTCTGAGCTGAGAGCACTGTATACGCAGGAGGTTTTGAGTTTTAAGTCAACATTTAAGCAAGAAAATTTTCTCCGTCATAAAGTATGTATGCGATGTCGAAGGCATGGGCGTCTTACGAGCGGAGATGTTGAGGATAGATCCCTCAAAGGTTTTATTTTCCTAATCTTAATTTCTAACCCTAACCTTACGGCTAATTATGTAACCATTTTTCAACTCCATCTCTCCATTGAAATATCTTGAGAACGCCTCTGGTCGAAGGGTTATACCTATGATTATTATTTCAAAATAAAATAGAAAATTAAAAACCGAAATGTTAGAAATAGCTTTTGTCGTGCATGCAATTTATCAAATGGCACCGCAATAATAACATATAAATATTTATTTTAAAAATAAATATGCATTACCTTCGCGCTTTAATTAGACATAATATATGTATAAGTACGTATTATACGTGTAATATAAACAAATGTAGTAGGTAATCACGGGTTTGTACCTCTGCACCCTTTAAAAATAAATAGTTTACAGCGTACACGGTGCCAAAAACTATTGTGGTTTTTACTATTTTCACCTCGTCGTAGCACGCCGTAATATATGCGCAAAAATTTTGAAAAGTATGCGGGTGTTTTAACTTTACGCATCGGCTGTCGGCGGCACGTTTGTGATATTTTATGGCAAGTCGCGGAAAGAAATAGGGTCGCCAAAGTACGCCTGTCATCGCCTCCCATCAAACGGCGCCTCTTATCGTAGTACCTATCCACCGTAGGACTGGCACCGAAGTCGATTTTCGTTTTATTTGACCGGACCTCAAGCTTCATACACGCGCGTTGTATACGCATATATTCCATTTATACTGCGTATATTAAACATCGCGATATGCGAGCGAGCGCGGAAAGGAATAACAATATAATATAATAATAATACGGTACCTCCGTATTATGCTTAACGCGTGCATAAGACGGAGAACGAACGACGACGACTCGACGACAACGTGATGATAATAATAATAATAATAAGTAAAAATACATCCAAGACGAATATAAAAATAATAATAATAATAATAATAAAACGAAATAAAATAAAAACCAAGACGATAATAAAACACTCGTCGAAACGGACTTCTCAGGAAGCGTGGAACGGCGCGCGAGTGTAGCAACACAAGACGGTTCGTGTACTTACTATACATGTATACACAACCATGTATATATATATATATATATATATATATATATTGCGAGAGTGGCATCGCGCGCTCGCGCGTGAGACCGACAACGGCGGCGGCGGTCGCCCGCCGAGACTACTTATATACACCAAACATATATATATATATAATAATTATAATACGTCGATGACATATGAATATATATATATATATATATATATATTATATAAATGTATAACGTGTGCATACACGTACCATGGTGTATGTGTGTGTGTGTGTTTGATATTGTATATGCGTATTGCGTACCGCGCCTCCGCGCACCATCCTCGCATTCCCGCGCACGCGTCCGTAATATAATTATGTATACCGTTCCTGCACGTTTGTAATAGCAATAATATAATATAATATAATATGATAATGATAATAACGTCGTTTACATATATTATTGTTACTGCTGCTGTTGTCGTCGTCGTCATGGGTTTACTGCAGGTATAGACAGGTACCCACTAGCGGTTGTCCTCTCCGAGATTTTCAGGAAAATCTAAAAAACGCTTCGAATGTTCAACGTCAACCTTGCACGGCTGTCGGCTAACTAACGCATATCATTTGTAAACACACGAGTGCAACACTGCATGATATGACCGTAAAACTGTAATTTTTATGAAGGTCGCTGCAAAAATCTAAAACGTTTAACACCGCCCGAAAACTATAATCGCGGTCAAGACTACCCCGTTCGATAAATTATTATTATCGGTCCCCCCTCATCGGAGCGAAACTCTGCAAGGTAGACATATAGTTGCATACTCGTCCTGCGGATTTCCAGAAGTGTTTATTAAGGGTGATACCGCGATATTGTACAATTCGAGAATACATAAACCGCGGACTTCGATCATTCTACGATCAACCACGATGGGTTATTATCGAACCTCACGAAGATTTGAACATAAATCTCAATCGAAGTTGTCGCTTCGCTTTTATTTTCTCTAACCGCTGCGGAAACTGATTAATTTCGTGTGATATGTAATCTAACACACTTACGTACAATAGTATAGTGTAATAATTTTTGTTGTTTGCAGGTTTTCAGCCATCGAACTCAGACTTGAGTCGTCAATATACCAATGACTGTTATTTCTTAAAAACAGATTTATGACGTTCGTATTGATTGGCCAATCGAAAATACAATAAAATATGCCGAACGTTGTGGCCAATCTAATTATTGTCGACGAATAAATACTTGTTATTACGCGATCCACTTTGCGAAATCCACAAAGTTATGGCCGTAGTTATCTTGTAGTGGTTAATTTGTTTTTCATTTTAATCGATTTAAGTATTGCCATTTGGAGCATACACTTTTATTGTGTGTGTGTAGTATATTAGTATGTATACGTATTATATTATATATATAACATATAAATATTTATGGCATTTAAGTATAGGTTTAATAATATTATTATATTATGTAGGTTGATAACATACGTGTATATTTTTATTTTATTTTTATTCGAGTGAAAAGAGAATAATAATTACTTTTTATGACGAAAAAAAAAAGTTTCATTTCTGTAATCATTGCAGTGTAGGTAAACCTAATACATTTTTCATCTTTTACAAACAAAAAAAATACATATATAAATTATTTTGATGATACGTAGATTATACATAGAACATATTTTCATAACATAACGTATAAAATGATAATCAAAAAATAAAAAACTTACTTATTCGTGAATTCATCCTTTGATCGTAACGCGTTAGAAGTCGTGGGCAGGAAATGAGAATTGTATACCCGTGCGATACTTCGGATTCTTACAAGAAGTGGTTTGACCTTAAAAGTGCCTAACCTAACTTAACCTTATCTTATAGGTATACTACCGACATGTGTGGTGCTGTATATCATCGAGGGATGGTGCAGTTATACATACATCAAATACTACTTCCCGTAATCTGTGGTTTGATGTGCAGCATTCCTTTGGTGAAGTCTTTTTTTATCGTTGCGTCGAAATTTGTTTCGTTCAACAAATCGCAGACGTTAATTAGAAACTTGTATTGGATTATTTTTACCATTTACTGTCCTCAAATCGATTCATTTATTCGGGATCTAAACGGGAACGACTTCAGTGTAGAAATTGTGATTATAATGTCATACAAACCTGCTAGTCTAAACTAAGTCAATGGCTTAAATATTTTGTGAAACATTATGCAAATGAAGTATTTTATGTATTTTTAGCGTATCGATGCATCTACTCGTACATAAAGTCGTGCCTTCGCTTTAAATATAATTTGAAATAATAATGGACAATTAATACTGACCATTGTACCTACTTGCCTCGTACGAATTTGTTTTCGATGCCACCGTACATCGCACTGCAAGAACGAGTTTTTTTGCTGAAAATCCGCTCTGTATAGTTATAATCTGCTCGATACATTTTTTTCCCCGCCACAAATCGGATTAAAAATAACGATTTTTTCGCATTTGTAGCTGTCCATAAACATGGATATTATTATTTCGCGTAATGTGGTTAAGTATATTACATTTATTTTTGCAATCAAATATGTATACATTTGTATTGCCGATTAAACAATAGATTTTTTCGGGTATAAAATTAAATTTTAAAAATTAAATTTTCTGTGTTTATATTTAATTTTAAGTTTTTATTATTTAAAAGACTGCCGTGGTATTTATAAAAAACAACATTAGTATTTTCAAGTATAAATAAAACAGTTGATTAAGTTATTAAACAAAATATAATATATAGCACGGATACCTATTACTTTAATCAAACTATTCAAATTCATACAAATGGCCAATATTTAGCAATAAGTATGTAAAACAATAATTTATCTACTATTTTAATTTTAAGCATACTTTTATACTTTTCTACATTTGCCAATAACTGTTGCTACCATTAATGTAAATAAATATTTAATTAAAAAAAAAAAAATAAATAATTAATAATAAACCTTGTAGTTTGAGTATGAATCAAATGATAATAGTGCAATTAATATTAATTTTAATCATGTAGATTTCAAGGAAAATGTGTTATTTAGTGTACACGTTATAAACATATTGGCAGTTACAAAAATAACAAGCGACCTAATTGTTATTATCATTTACATAAACAACAAAATTACATATTTTATAAGCTCATTATAATTTATCACCGATTTAGAGATATTTTAAAATATTCGATGCATAGAATATAGATGTATGTAAATATATATATATATATATATATATATATATATTATTATTATTTTACAAGGAATTGATTAAACGAGTTTTTATACACAACTTTTTCGTACAACATGGTCTATAATTTGTTTCTGATATTTCATTTAGCCCTAAGTCATCAGTCTTTAATACTTCATTACCTACATATTTTCAGGAAATTAGTGTAGTCATTAGATTGAGATCGCTATAATTTGGAATGTTAAATGACCTCTAAAAAACCTAAACATTGAAATATTTAACAAAAAATTTAGCTGACACACAAAAACGTGTATACATAACAATACAAAATGCTCAGAGGCACACATAATATATTTTCATTCGAAAACTGATTAGTTAAAAATTACAAAACATGTAAAAATAACTTCGTGCTATAACGTTTGAACATAAATATTTTTAATATGGTTGTAATGAACTAATGACACGTCTTTTTTTCAGTCGATTGTAGAATAAATATATTTTATTAAAACACAATTGTACAAATTTAATAATATGATATCTCAATAAATATAATTTATCTTAAATTAACGCATGATGGATACCTATAGTACATTAATTAATATCCTGTGATATTAGGTTAAGAACTAAACGCATTCTAACTAAATGTCAACGATATCATCAACTCGATTTTGACTCAACACTGCATGAACGAATTCCAAACTACAATATTATTTTAATTAGATACTGTTAACTTCATTAAATCAAATATAAAATTATTCTAAAGCGTAATTGAGTACCTTATCTATAATATAGATCCTATATACATACTTACTGCAGTGGTGCCTAAAAAAATTTACCCAACAGTTACTGTTAAAATAATTTATAAACACAAAAATGTGCCAAACATATTGCTTCCAAAGTTGTTAAAGAATATCAATAATAAAAATAAAATTAATTCATCTAAATATTGCCTTGAACGTGGATACTAAATTGTAATAACATATTGATACACGCTTAATTAACAACACCGACCGTGATGGAATAGGCATATTATACATAATCGGCGGGTAGATTTGTCCGTATCTCATTAAAAAATTCAAAATGTGAGCTTAAAAATATTATTATATACTTTCAATACCCACCTATTTTATCGATTCGTTACGATTTCATGCGTAGATTCTATTTATACGTTATTATATTCTATTATTTATACGGCTCGTCCAATAACTCTTTTACACAATACTTAATAATAATGCGTAATATTAGTGAACCAACCCATAATACCACCACGGAAATTCTTCGTCGATATCATGTATATTATTATTTATTAGTTAGTTTATAATATTATATGACACGATAGTAATAGTTGTATACTGATACGCAATCATACACTCATCTACGTGTAAAACATATGCATTTAAATTAAGTATTTGATGTGTTGTAATTTTTATAAAAACAATATTTACCTACTTTAAATCGACACGTGTTAATAATTATACGAGTATTATAATGTTGAAAGTCGTGTGTTATACATCGTAATATATACCGTATAAAACAATGGTTCAATACAAATTTTGTTCATGTACTTGCACCGATGTTCTATTTTGTATAATATTAGATATTTTATGAATTGAAGAATGTATTATCAAACCCTCAAAAGCGTAGTAATTTAAAAAATAATAAAAACAAAAACTGCGAAAAGAAATTTAAAGAAATTAAAAATTTTAAAGTGAATTTTAATGTTAAATAATAATTTTTTTTCAGAAAGCTACTTGCCAGTGGTAGTGAACCAATTTATTGCACGTTGACTTAGACGATGATATATTATATACATATTTTATTTTTCATTGTATGAGCTTGTGTGACAAATTTTTTTATTATTAATAAAAAATGTAGTTATTAATTATAGAAGTTTAGAATTCATTACTTCATGATATAATATGTTTTATTTTGTAAGAAAAAAAAATTGATTAAATATATTAAAATCACGTTTTTTACAGTAATTTACAATTTTTGGCTTAAGTAAATATATATACATAATATACTATTGAAAAATAGACAAGAATTTTCGGAATGTTTTCTTCGTTCTGTGCTATTTGAAGTGAAGCTGCATCGTGAAGATCTTTCGTACTTTGGCAAAATTTTAGCACTCTATCACTATGTAATAGATAATCGAGTTTTTCTTGTATGTGTTACATATTGAAGCTGGTTCTTTGATAATGAGGAAGGAGTGGGTTAGATGGGTGTGTTCAATTCTGGCTCGGATGATGGTAACTTATTCATCTTTTCTTTTAAGACTGTGGGGGGATTTTCTATTTTTTTTTAATGGGAAGCTCTATATTCCGTAATTTATTTATGAAAGGTATTTTGTTCAAATATTTTTGTCATGTTTTATTGGTTTTGTGGTAGATTCGCCGTGAATTATTTCAAATCATAACATAGACATAATACAGCGTTGGATGAAACTAATGTCGCTTCTTTTAATTAAAACATTGAAGACTTATACATAATTGATGTTAAATCAATCAGAGCAAAAATCGTGTATAGGTATCAATCTACGAACATATAATATTACTGGCACGTGACTCGAAAAATATTCGTCACCCCAGCAGTGTTATACACTATTTCATACACACAATCGTATATTATGAATGGCTCGATTTTGTTTCATATATCGCCTCACATCATATTCTATATGGGTGTTTTTTGTTTTCAATCTTTATAATGTGTATAATCAACAGTGTTTTAGACGATCAGTACATTGTACAATATTATTGAAGCATAGCTGCATTATACTGGATGATTTTTTTCAACACTGCAAGAACCTTATTATCCCTCGTTTATTTGACATTTCAAATGAAGAGTAATAAAGATATCATACTGTGTACATTTGCATTTACCGGTCAGTGTACTATAATATTGTTATACCGTCGATATTACACATTATTATATGGGTACACGGCACACGCCTATATCGTAATAAATATATTATCATTCGCAGTAGGTACATAGCAACTACACCCGTTTAATCGACCTGATCGAATTCACTGCCGAAATCTAAAATAAATATACTTACGAACGTCATAATTTATTATGACGCGGGTAAGTGTATGCATAATAATATCATACACGTTTGATATCATGACGTGTACCGCGGCGGTGGCGGCGGAGGATTGACGAGCACGTTTTGCCGGATGATTTTGCCGATACCGCGAGTGCATAATATGATTTATATGTTCATATTATAATATATTATTTCGATCTCGATATAATAAAATATCATATTATAGGTATAGGTATAATAATATGTACGCGCTTCATTCACTCTCACACACACACACGTTCGTGTGCGTGCACGCGTATTAATTATTTATGTGCATCGATTACGCGTTTGTTACAGGTTTAATTATTGTTATTATGTAGTTATAAATTATCATAGTGTGGGGTCCAGCGCGTGCGTGTGTCTGCCGAGGCGGATGGCCGTTTTACAAGCTAGCGAGCGATCCAGTCGGCATAGCTTCTGTCTGACATGAATGAGTATGTGTGGTGCATGTGATCAATAATTCTGTTAGGTATTTTTTTATCTCGAGTAATTATTTTATTTTTTCCCCCTTTTCCGTTTGCGCTCCGCGTAATCGATACGAATAAGTAGGTATACGCACTGTACCGGGGAATAGCTGGCTCTGCCGGTCGTCTACGTGCGCGCATATATACGGTTTCGCGTGACATGAAACCTTACAGATAACATCGGTATATTATAAGTGACTTCACAGCACAATAGGTCGCAAACATATTATATTATAATGGTCATCTACGCGGATTGCGCGTAGAAGAATGATACGCAATAAGCAATAATAATACTATATGTAAATTCGTAGAGATGTATGTACGTCAATGTGTCTAGCAAAAAGAGTCGATTTGATAATTTTTCATATTATAATATTTAAAAAATGTGACGTTAGAGGGATAGATTTTATGGTTGACGTCCTGATTCCGTAATACGAAGATACGCACTCGATAACCCAGGAATTATAAATACTCATTGTACGTTTTACTCTGTTCCGGTTTTATTTCCGACTCTTCAGATTTAAAATTATCTGCTCTAGTAAAACCAATTTTGGGTGGTTCCAATAATATTTGAGAAAGAACATAAAGTAATGATAACCTACTCAAAAAACAAAAATAAAAACATATTAAACAAGCAAAGCCTTAAGTATAGAAAATGACCTACTGTCTATACATCGGTTCTGGTGTGTAAATAAATAAGTGCTGCTATTAAGTTCCGGTAACATAACCGGTTCATAATATCAGTATAGTCCTCGAAGAAAGCCTAAATTCAATTGTTTCAAATGTTTGAAATATTCAAATACATAATATTGTGTTTGCACTACGGGAAATTCACACCATGAATCATGTGGATTTTTTACATTTGAAATATAATTTTTTTTTTATGGATTTGATCAATTATTCTCTATATAAATATACATACATTACAATGGATTCGAAGAACGAAAGAGCTGAGAGCGCATGATAACGCATGTATTCATTGAAATACCATTCAGAAATACAAAAAGAATCACATAATAAACAAAAGACAGTTAAAAAGTTAAATTTTTACACTTGCGGAACGGAAATACATATAATACTGCTACAGTATAAACAATCGTCGTTCAAACACATAATAATAAGAGATGATTTTTTTTCAGGTCCTTAAAAAACACATTCAAGTCTTAGACATCATCGTGTATTGCACAACGCGTGTAAAACATAAAATTTCCGAAAATGTACACTTCACGCGTTCACATACACCACTACAACAGTGACACGCCTTTAATAATATTGTAGGTAATACATATACGCGTTTCGTCAATTTCACAGAATAAATTAGTTTCTTACGGAAAGCAGCTCGGTTTTCTTATTTATTTTTTTATTTTTTTATTTTTTTTTTTTGAATATCGAAAATACAATCATCTTGTGAAAAAATGATATTTGTTCAATTCGAAAAAATATAAACATCTAATTATAATATCAGTAACAATAATACTATATTATACAGAAATTATAAACCAAATCGATATCGAAGCGCATAATTATATTCATATAAACAGTCAGCATTACAATACTGTAACAGTAACACTACTCGCACACTGTTTAAGTATAGGTCGAAGCCTAATTGGTAAAATTAAATTTAAAAAAAAAAACCATCGTGTAAAATGTAAAACAATTATTTCATCATAATCATGTTATATAAACATAACGTACGATGTAATATAATAATGACATATAATTGACGCACCGCCACGTAAGTCATATACTTTTTTCTCTTATGACATCGTAGGTATATACCTACCTGGTTTATTATGGCACACAGCCGGTGAAGATTAAAAAAAACAACATACATTATATTTTATTTTTGTACAAGGATATAGTATATAGGTACTATAATATAATGTGTATTATCTGCAGCAAGGAATACGACATTAACGAAATCACTCTTACTTTAATATAATAACATTCGGCATACGCGTTAGTACACTAATCGTTGAAGTCTCCGACGCACAGGAAGTTATGGATAAAACTTGAAGTAGTTCCTCTTTGACGTTGTTATATAGACTATATAGTTCACACGGACGAAGTTCATAAATATTCCACGCAATTTAGATAATCTCATACGGAATAATATAATTATCACATATTTTTAAGTCTGCAGTCGTTGTTTTAGAGTAGAAGAAAACGCTTTAATCTTCAACTCGGAGGGTAATTTTTGGTAGGGAAATATAAATTGGATATAAATTGGTATTTAAACGAGTCAAAACAGTAAGTATTGAAAACTAAATAAAAACAAACAAAGCCCCAAGGCGGACAAATATTTTGTGACATTGATTCAAAAACTTGTAACTTTTGATATGTTTCCAAATATTCGTAAATATTATAACTTTCTGTACATAATATTATATTAAAAAAAAATTGGCGTTTTCGTCTATAGAAATTTGAAATTTTTCACATTTTGGTTTTGTTGTTGTTTTATTTTGATAAAATTTCGAATTAAAAAAATTAAAAACAATGTTCTCTTAACAGTTATATTCTTATGGTAGTTTAAAAACATAAAAAACATATTGACACAATTTTCATGTAAGCATTTGAAGTTCAAATTTTGACTATATTCATTAAAACCACAGAAATTTTAAATTTATTTTGCATGTTGAAAATTTTCAAATTTTGTATATTAGACTAAAATGTAATAAAATATATTTTATGAATTGTTTGTGACTGAAATTAAAATTCTGGGCGTCATATGATTTGTACAACGTATATGGATAAATCGTACTAACTATAAAAGACAATATAATGGTGTTTGTGGAAAAAGACGTACCGGTAATAGATTTAAAAGGAAAAAAAACAAAAGTGTTCCATCTGCCAAAACCGGATTGGTGCACGTACCAGCAACATACTATCGAAGGACGTAGAATATATTATTGTGTATAAAAAACACGAGAAATCGTTTTGGACCCGATTTCCAGGAAGCTCGCAAATTCTTGACATGTCGGGATAAAATAATAACGGTACAGATATGTTTGCTAAAACAACATGTCTTGTGACATGAATTGTGATGTAAAAAAAAAAAAGAATAATCAAGGTAAATAATGTCACATTTATTTATATCAGTCCGAATTTCTCAGCCGCATGCGGTGCGTCCCGGCAGCTGACGTCGACACACGGGATAACAACAAGGGATAACATATATTACAAAATTTATCGCTTTAGAGCGACGTCCCACCGCATCGTCGTGGTAGTAGGTACGTACGTATTTTTTTTTTTTAATTTCTACAATACAGTAGATTTTTGCACCCATCACGTTACACCTGGGAATAGCTGCACTGCAGCGATTCTCATCGGATATTGCCTAAATCGTAGAGTTGGTGGTACACGACGGGTAAATTCGAAACAAAAATGTTTAAAGTTTGCAAATCACACTTATTGCCGTCGAAGCACGTCATGACGTTTTGACGGTGTTTTGCAGTGTTAGGACCCTCGCAGACTATCCCGAAGAATTAACCATGACGCGTACGTTGCGTACTGGTTGCAATAATCTAGCGTTTCGACCGCTTGGTACGGAAAATTTCGTAAAATTACATGCTGTGGTTCATCGGTCGGGGGGGGGGGGGTGAAAAGGGGTACACGACACTACAGTTTGTCGCGATCGTTGACCCCCCCACGCAGGTATATAATACATAAATATATACAAAATTATTATTCGGCGATGACCGGGTAATTAGTGGCGGCGGCGGCGGCGGCAGTGGCAGTAGCAGTGGCAGTGGCGACCACGCGTTAACGGCTCCGGCGGCGAGATAAGTAGTTGAGGCGTCGGTGGGGGAGGGTTGGGTGCGGGTCGACGCGGAGCAGTCATCGTCACATCGCGTCGGAATTTAACGACGTCCGTGGGAACGTGCGCGCTTCCCGTGTAAAACAATTAGCCGACGGCGGCGGTGAGAGGATAACATAATAATAATAATAGTAATAATACAATAATATTATATTATTATTATTATTACCGTGACGCGCCGCTCCCCTCCGAAAACCAAAAAAAAAAAAAAACACATCAACACGACGGCCGCGTCGTTAGCTGCTGCAGCTCCTGCCGTTGTTGTTGTTGTTACCGCTGCCGCCGTCGGACCGTCACGGGTTGACCGCCTGTCGCCGCCCTCTACGGTGCGAAATGTGCACGCAACACGCGCGACACGACAGCGGCGGCGACGGGAAAACCGCCGCCGATAAACCCGACGCGACGCGCGCGCCGGATCGCTCCCCCCCGTTTTATATTGGCACGCGGACGCGTCGTCGCGGGGCCGCGGCCGCACGTGTGCGCGCGTATAGGTATGACCGTGCCATGGCCGTGATCACTATACCACGCCGCGTATAATATGCACATCTCACACCTATGGCCATAAGTCTAGGGCTATAGGAATAATATGCAACAGTGTAATTTTTTTTTGCGACTTTTGATTATTGTTTTTGTAAGTGATTATGTCCACGAATCACCTCGCGATGAGATAATAATAGTGGTGATTTTATTTTGCATATCTTGGACAAAACGCATTTCGTTGCATATGTTTTGAATACAAAATCAATATTATTGCATATTTCGACCATAAAAACGCGAGAAATGCATATTTTACGGTATGCTTCGTCACTAGACGTTTTTATCATACGACAGTATATTGTATTGACGCTGTTCGAAAATACCTATTGAAGGCATGGGAGTTTACCAATTGCCCTTAAAATTTCTATTTCATATATACCAACTGCGCTCTAAATATTTTAGGGTCAATATACTCAATAGGCCAATTGTGCTCTACACATTTTAAGGTCGACAGACCGATTGCGCTCAAAACATTTTAAAATACTTAGTGAAAACTTATTAGTTATAATTATAATTATATATAATAAATGAATATACACATCGATTTTTTACTAGTATAATAATATAAATAAATATAGTCAATTATTCAAAATTAAAGTTATATCAGTTATATAATAATTCACATTTAAACTTTTTTACAATTCAAACTAATACTAAACAACAAGATATAAGTAACGGCTATCATCAATGTGTTATCCTATATATAATAGTACAGTTTATATTGTGAATTGTGACCTACGTGAAACTGGCACTACAAAGATGGCACGATCATGAAAACTTATTTTCGTCTATCATTCAAATTCATACTTGTACGATCTAATGTGCATAATAATAATATTTCAAAAAATTCCCGACACTGTTATAAAATATATTATAACCAGTCACTTGAACCAGTAATCTAATGATTAATAAATACTAAATACGTATTTTAATTTTTAAGCATTTTTGTGTGTAGATTTTTTATGGAATTAGATTGAACAACAATATTTTCATATCTAAAGATAGGAAAATTTAAATATAAGCGTAATTAGTACACTGACTCTAAATAAAAACTTTGTTTTAGGCGCAGTTAGTTCATACCCGAAGGTATACCTATATTAAGGTCTTACAGGAAACCGTCCAATTTTGAAAATTTTAAACACCATGTAATTGTTTTGTATACCTAATACATTTGAGTAGCGTGAATAGTTAAAAATATTATTTAATTTATTTTAAAACGTATGATTTTTATTTTAAAGTGTATATTTCATATTTTTTGATGTATGTAATATTGGTTACATATTTATGCATATTTTACAGCTTTTTATTGTAATATAAATCCTAGCCCTAGCCATAACGAATGATAATAATATGTGCTACCTGTAATTCATCGCATTTTCGTCTCGATGTCATAATATAACGCGGGGCAGCGATTTTGGTGCACCGTATCGAACCCACCACTCACCCCACCCCTATTTTTCAGTTGCGTAGGGCAATCAAACAGTTGCGCAAAACCATGATATTATATTGTCAATCGTTTAAATTTTTTAAATCGCCCATTAAAGATAGCATCCCGCGACGATACGAACTTCTTCTTTTTTTTAAATGAGCACCAACCTATTGCATTGTAAAAAAATATACTTATCGTACTGTTATAATATTATATTATCGAGTGAATGATTTTTTTGAACATTTTGACTTTTCATATGAAAATTTAAACAAGTATTTTTATTATTGTATACGGTTTCCAAGTTGCTCTAAAGTATATACTCGTAATGAGTATAAAAATTGTTTTACAAAAATACCTATAAAATTGACGTAATATTAGATCTAAACATAATATTAATAATACCATGTAAATTTTTGCAAATTATTAAACGTTACAGACAGATTCATTTATTACACATTGTAGCGTTATCAATTAATCATCACAGCTCCCATATCTTCCAAACTCATTAGTTCGATGCCTATATTATTCTTAGTAAATAAATAATAGATACATATTAAAATTATCAAGAAAAAAAGTCAAATTATAAAAAGACAATTCTCATTTGAAAAAAAGAAGTTGGCATAGCCACAGAACATTCCTAAAATAGTATTAAAGTCTAAATATTTCCAAATAAATAAAATAAGTATATAATACTAAAAAATTCCGAAAATCAGAATTTGAAGAAATGCATTATTAGAAAGAGAAAAACAGTCGAGAATTACTTCGCGGATCACTAAATAATACATTATATTATAAACACATACCTATTACTTGAGTGGGCACTGGGCCTGAGAAAAGGAGAATAAATTCAAAATACAACTCTCGTTGAGTATTTCGATTTGAGTATAAACTCACGGGCGGCAAGTCTATGTGTTGTACTTCACATTGTATTGTAGACAAATCTAATGTCGAATTGGGCAATCTGCCTGCAGTTGGTGTTTATAGGTTTAGCAGTTAATTACTTAAATAACAAATTATGTTTGAATTCAAAACAGAATGAGGTTTTTAAAAAGGACAATTTTTTGTTTTCCCGTGAAAGCAAATTAAATAATAATAATTAATAACCTTAACTGTTTTTTTCCACATTACCAAAGGTCACCTGAAATAAATTAAAAATTAATTTTTCGTATTTACATTTTTAAGCATATAATGATTATGTACATTACCAAGGTAGCTATAAAATATTAAATTCTAGAAAAAAAGAAGTGAAAAACACTTCTTAAGTCTCAACTAACCATTATTAGTATAAATTATATTGAAATCGGTTCATTATAGACAATATATAGTTTTAAGAAAAGCCGCAGCAATATATATACATACATACGTATATATATATAGTGCATAAAAAGATAGACTTTAAGAGGACGTTTTACCGGCGTTTTATAATACCTAAAACATGCTCCTAGCTCGCTTAAATCCAAAATTAACCATTCTGAAACGATTCTAGGACAAAACACCCGTTATTCAAACAAATCAATACTGCATCATTTCAGAGTTACACGCATAGCCTTTATCATTTAAAAATATATTAATAGGTATATAGTTTTTATATTAATTTAAAAATATAAATAAAACCATTACTTCTAAAATAGTTTAATAATCAACATATATTATGTATTATAATTCAAACAATAAAAAACCTACGCGGAGCCCTCGAAAATATTATTATACTTCAACAATGACGAATGACGATGATGATAATAATAATAATATTGGATAAACCCGCGGATCTGGAATGATACATCATAATAATTTATTGCAGCGTTCGTGTTTAAAATATTTAATAATAAATAGGTATATACCACGAGCACTGCGCTAAAAATACGTAGATAATATATTACTATAGTACACCCGAAGGCCGAACGTTTATAATTTTTTTTAATATTGTTACTATTATTATTATTAAAATATGACAGCGTGTAAAAAACACAGATTCTAACCACTTAACCAGAAACAATGATTTATTTTATATATCTTCTTTCAATCAAAACACAATAATAGTTATTTGTTACGTTGTTACGTTCTGTAATAAATAATTTGATCTCGCGTGGCATGCAATATTGTAACTATATTATAAGTGTGCATTATAAAAATGTGTTCGATACTGTGAATTGGTTGTTATTATTTTCATATTTATGTTCTTGGATTTATTATAAATACAGCTAGGTATAGATTGCTGTATTTACTCTGTTACATTCTGTTTTTTTTTTCAATTTACCTAATATTGTAAAATGGACATATTAAAGATTCAACCATATTGTAATATAAATAAATAGATACATATGAAATAATTTTTAGGTATGCGGGTATACCCACTGGTGACCAAGTAGTAAAATATGAACTGCTGCTTATTTTATTGATTACTGCAATATTTCTTATAAATCTACGTTTGGTTAACGAATGAGTGGAGTGAAGTATTTAGTAATTACATCTATATAGGTAATCAATAGTTTATGAATTTCACTAAATTCACATCTATATTGAATTTGTCAATACCAATATATTATGTTAAGGTTAATACTCTATACAATATGATAAATATAGTTATTTAAAAATATATTTAAAAAAAATAAAGTCAAACAAAATTAATCATAATGGACAATGTGGTTTGCTATCGGTTGTGTTTTTAATCATGCAATTCATAAATACATAATATGCACGTTTGATTTCATCAAACAGTTATTTTTCATATAAAAATGTTATTTACTTTAACATAAAATATAAATAATTTATCGTGTTTATTATTTGGTTTTAACAAATCTAATGCGCCTATAAATATGTATCAATTAATAATCTTTATAAACTGTTATTGTCAGCTAACAGAAGAGAAACTGCATGTTAATAAAATATACATGACATTGTGAACAACTATAGTTCACATAGATTATCTATCTTTTTTAATGTGGTTTTACTCATTTCTTTAATCAATTTATGTACTAAAAAATAAAGTTAAATAGTTTTACATGATATAGTTAACGTAATTTTTTTCAGATAAATTCTTATATTTTACTATATTTTATTTATACGGTAATTAAAAAATATATATATTTTGAAATCCGTAAAGAATAACACTTTATTGAAATTTCATATAAAATATTAGGTATTGAGTAAATAGTTAAAATTATTACAATAATATTATGATGATTTTATAAAGAACAAATATTATTTACTACAGCAACAAAAGTAATAATATTACAACTGGATCTTCAATAAAACATAAATATTATCAATATTTCTTAGAAAATTAAAGTGAAGTGTATAACAGACATATATAAATTGTAAACAATATTTTTAATTAACTTGATGATAAATAGAATTTAAATTCTAGACGAAAGGAGTAATGATGTCATGATTTATAACTATATACTATTCATCTAAACTTATTAGATGCTAGGTAAATATTTTATATTAAATACAATACAAACGTTTCACCAATATTTAATAATAGTATTTACCAATTCGATTTAAGACAAATGCGATTTTTCAAATAGACATACCTGTTTGGATATTGTGATAATTAGCCGCAAGAAAAAAATCAAAGAAAATATTAGTAATATAAATTTAAAAAACTAAAATACAGTTACAAAAAAAGTATTTTATTACATTGCGTCAAAAATAAATCAATACTAAAATATTGAAAAAAAAAACTTAAAAAATATTTCAAATTTTTTTACACAATAATAATTAAGTGAAATATTTTGGATTATTCCACACATTATACTATAAATTGTGTTATAGTTCTGGTTTATATATAAATACAGTAAACAACAGTATTAGAAAAATATGCAGATAAACGAATTCTAAGATTTACTCAAAGTTATAAAAATAGAACTAAAATATAAATATTACGTGGGATCACTCAAAATATTTCAACATTATACATGACATTTTATTTATAATAATTTTAACTTTTATTTTATATAAAACAAATAACTTTTTTTGATAATATATTATTTTTATTTTATATAGATACTAATATTTGAATGGATTATTTATTTATTTTTGTACGTCCAATAAATGTGTCCATTTGTCTCTATTCGGTTCAAATTATGTAAAATTATTTATCGTTGTACCAAATATACAGGCGTTGGTCGTAGATAGGTACGTTAAGTAAATAAATATATAAGTAAGTACCTACTTCAAACTGTATAATAATATTTAGAACATTATTTTATTTCAAAAACACAAAAATCGGATTAAAAATGATTAATTATAGCCGGTTAAATATATCATTTATACATTCCAAAAGCCGTACACTCGACTATACATATACGTATAAATTATAAGTTATAAACATAACGATGAGTTGATAATACATGCTCGCTGTACGTCGTCAATTCGTCACTCGTAGGTCGAATTTCGGACGAGGCGTTTTTTTTTTTTTTAGCACGAGTTTTATACTTATCGTCTATCATATGTATTTATAATAAATCGATGATTATGATAATAATGATAATAATTTATAACGATAATAGTATAATTATAGACACGAAACCACATTTAACCGCTCGCTATTCCTAAACGTAACTTAAGGCGTGCTTTATATATAATCATTAATATAACATTGTACCCAGATCGGTAAATTCTTCTTCTCAATCTCTAGGAGAACGGTACAAATATATTGTATAATACATAGTGCATACCGTAATATCGATTTAACATCAGTTAAATTCTTCAATATAATGCACCTTTATCGTCTTAATATTATTGTACCGTTAATTATTATATTGTGATCTCAGTTGATTAAATAACGATAAGGAAAAAGGACCAAAAGTATATTATATACCTATTATAATGTATGTATTATTTAGAATCGAATATAATATTGTATTAGGTAGCGGAGATGTGCAATAAAGATCCATTAGGATATGTAAAAGGCACCGACGTGATGATAATAATAATAATAATAATAATAATAATAATACATATTATATGATACCCCTGCAGCAGCAGCACGCGCTTGTTAATGAGGGGCCCCGATAACTGGTCCTTTTGTCTTTTTTTTTAGATCGAACGCGATAATAAGTTTACAGGATTGTCTCGCCCGTATGCCTATATAATATATCGACTAATACATATAAATATATAATATAATACAAGAATTGATTAAGACACGTTGAACAGGATAGTTATAATTTTGTATATACTCTTTAAATTTTAATCTTATCGAACGAACAGGAATATTGTTTTAATTGTATGGTTATCTATAAATAGGGTCTAAACACGAGGAGTATTTATACGCTTTTTATTGTTTAATATTTTATGTAAAAAAATAAAACAATCGCTACATCGATCCATTAGGATGGACCTGATATAAAAGCGATTTTAAAATCCGTGTTTTATACTATACAGTTATAATAATAAAATTATTTTATTGATATATACATATTATTATTTATAAATGTAGTATTCGTATAAAAGAATTAAAATTATATGTTTTGTATAATATTATGTTTAATTAAATTAACATAATGTAAAGCTACACAACACACATATATTAATATATTATTAAAAGTACATTTTAAATCCTGAACCGAGCAAACGAGCTATAAAGGTTAACATACGATTATGTACATTTTCAATAATTTATTACTCCTTATTTACGTTTTAAGTGATATTCAAGTTTTAAATACCATCTATACGTATACGGTTTATTTTTAAGTTAGGTTAATGGATTGATTTAACGAAAAACATTCCTTTACTTTTTAATAGTCAAAATTGCAATAATGCATAAATAGTTTTTTGGGAAACAGTCAACAACGTTACAAGCTACAAAAAAACCGTTTTTTAGGAATTTTTCATTTTGGAATATATTAAACGTTCTTATTCGTAAATCGAGTTATTGTCCAGTAACATTTTCACCCCTTCTCCTCTAATGCATTTGTCTGATTATTTCTGTTTGACTTCAAACGATTACAGAATAGCGAAACTTAGGAAAGTCGAAGAAACAGCTGTCAATCATTTCAAAAAATATTTTATCTGTGGAGTTTGTGTAGATAATTTAAATAAGTATGTATGAAGCTCTATTTTTTCTAACGAAAACGCTTAATACTTGAATTTATTTTCATAATATCGTTGGTTGAAACTCAATCCATTGCCCTCAAATGATTTATATGGTGTATATTATTTACGTATAGTTATACCACTTACGTCAATATATAATAAGTCCCACCCACTTCTGCGATGTTGTGGTCTATTCTATGAACAATAAAAAAAAGTCTGCGGTTTATGTTGTTTACTTCTAACAGTATATTTATACTGTCTTGTTCGATTTGTTTTCAGTTCGTGTTACTGTTATTAAACTATGCGTGAATTATTGTATTCAATTATAAACAATAACATTCTTATCGATAAATCAATTGAATATTCATGAAATCATTAATATTACTACACGCATGTTCTATAATATCATATGTGAATATTATCGATGTGAAAAAATGTGTTTATAAGAACCGTACACGATTAGCATTCATATGTAAATTATTCTTAAATAATATTTACAATTCGTTAATCACAAAATTAATAAAAAAATTAATCACATTACACCGGTGTTGAATTATTTATGATTTTTTTAACGTACAATATACCTTTTCATTGCGTATTGCGTTCTACAATAATAAAACAATACGAAAAATATAATAATTACACAAAAACAGGTACATTATTAATATAACATTACCCTGCAAACGTGTATTATTTATACGTACAAGAATTAGTTTATGATTTTTGGATGACAATATAAGATAAATATACATGAGAAAAATGCCTACTGAAAAAAGATTTATATTAAATATTTTATTACTTTATATCACTAATTATTATTATTAGTTATAAGTTATAACATTTTTGAGATTTGAATGACTGCGGTAAACTCTACACAATTAATATAAACTCAACTCTAGTCGTATATTTAATATAAAATATTATACATCACCGGAAATGGACAACGGCAGAATAGTAAACCAAAATTATTAACTACCTATATACTTAGCCATAGAATATAATGATAATTATTATACAGTGGCCGTGCGTCATTAAAATAGTATATCAAGTCCGCAGCAGTAGCAATAATAATACCGTAATAGGTTTAATATTATAGGTAGGTGCTCTGTTTATCGGAGAAAATATTATGGAAATCGTGGTCACATTATTACCACGCGTACATTTATACGACGATGACCTGACAGACACATTATATTGTTGCCTGTTGGGCGGTTTAATGCATTTTATAACTACCTCACTGATCGTTTGCTTCGAAGATTCGTTAGGACATTAGTCGATGAATAATCACCATATGGTTTTAATCTGTTGTAAACACTGTACAGAAAAATATAATTTTTATAATCGCATTGTCGAACGCATTACACATTGTACAATACGTTATAATATTATGTAGTGATATGCCAACGAATATAATCCATAGTATATATATTAGATATATAGAATTATTAAGCATTACACAATGTATATAATAATATTTTATAAAGCAGAAAAAACATAGTTAGTATTGAAAATAATTTTTAGCAGTCATACAGGATGAAATAAAAAAATTAGTTGAATAGAAAACACTCTTTTATATCAATACGTGTAGCTATATATTATTATGTGTATAACCAGAAACTTGGTGCATGACTTTTAGGATAACACATGGTGACTGAATACCTAAACCAAATTCATATCATAGGATGTGTATTCAATTTTTTTTTACAAAAAAGATGCTCCAAACGATTATATTAGATACCTATATCAATAACTAATAATCTGGAGACGCAATATTTTCGAACTCAATTCAAGACATCTAAGCCTGCGATATATTTTCATTTATAATTCAAACACTAAACACTGTATGTATCGAACGTAACACTTATACGTAAATGCATAATTCAATCGATTTTCTAGGGCTAAAATAATTTGGATTTCAAGTCGGGTTTTAACAACATTTTATATAACTCGTTTATACGATTTTACCCGATCGGATTAAACTGTACAAGATATGATTCTTTATTGAGCTATGGAAAACATAAAGCAATAAACATAAAAATAATAATTGTATAATTATTATGATATTTCATACTATAATAATATTATGATTTGTATTTCTTCCGCATAAACATACTATATGGTGGAAAATAATTATATAATACCTATAGAAATGTGTACCTAGTTAATGAACAATTTTTATTGTAAAATTTAACTATTAAATATATAAAGGTATTATGTTAATGTTGTTGAAACAATAACGTATAAACGAATCATTTTAATATATTTATATAGGTACCAACCTCCGCATACATCACATTCTCGTGAAAATATATCGTCGATTAGATGTTAGATTTTATTCGTTAAATTCGTATTGTATCCATTAGGCATATTTGTATCTAAGTTTTTTCGCTTTTTCTATAATTATTTTTGTCCAACGCGAGACGTAAAATTTTTATTTTTCCGTGCTAATAGTTACCTATAATATATTTGTATTTGTGTGATATGTTGATTGTGTTTCGTACCTATACCGCTGTACACAATGTTTTTCTGGATTTTCTGCACAACTTAAGGACATGCCCATTCAATAATTTAAGGTAAGTTTTATTCCATTTGTCGTTTCGGTAGATCACATCGGTGTGACAGTGCTTGACTGTTTGAGTGCCTGTACCTATTATGCGTAAATAATATCCCACTAATGATGTTTAATTTATAATACGCTGCGGGTGAGGTTTCCGGCTTCAATTCCGAAGTGTTGAACAACTTACATCACGTGGTGTGGATAGGAACCTATACATAATAATACCTACTGACCATAATATAGTATAACAATATTTGTAAATTGTAGATTACCCGAGATACAGTGATTGATTTAAGCGAACAAGTCGGTTTCTGAGAACGAGTATCTACTTTCATTTTACATTTATATAACATCACAGGAAAAAACACGAAGATAGATAATAATTGTTTACCCGAGTTACGGATCGTTGTTGTATTGCAGAAAATACATAAATTTGCTCAGCCTCCTGCATTCAACAAGCGTTTTGTATGTGATGTTATTATATATTATTGAAAAGGCATGCAGTTACTCAGTATAATAAATTAGATTTTCACGAAATTGGAATCGTTATCATTTATATTGATTAGTATAATAACATATTATTATCAACTACTAACTGTCCCGTGACAAACGTATAAAAAATCAGAGGAACAACAATAATTCTCACAAAGTCACAACCACCAATAATTATTAGGGCGTAAATAGCGTATAAGTTTAATATACAGCGTCAAAGTAAGCGGACGTCGAAGAAAAATATGTTTTCAAATGGTTTATAATTGTTGCTAGTCAACGTACAGTTTACTATTACGATGATATTATTATTATTAGTATTATTGATATTAAAATAATAATATACTCGTATTTATCCCGTACCTATAGAGTACAAACATTATAGACATAGACCATATATAGTTGAACGACCACAATATATACGCTTTATTATATATTATTTTATGCATAGCGGTTCCCCAATCACACTCATCACAATTGTATTTTCATTATTATCATTGATAGTTTCGGGATCTCCTGACTGAATAAAACCCATTTACAACTTCAAAAAGTTCCATCGCTGGATGGATTCTTCGTTCAAGTCATCAATCCCCTTTATTTTATTCTATTTTTTTTATTTTTTTTTTTTGTATATACTATTTCTATTTGTAGAGCACTTATACTTATTGTAAAAATAATATATTTACAGATTGTATAATAAAAAAAAAATTAAAAAAAAATTATTATCATTAGATCAAATTCTGATCTTAGGTGTTTTTAAATAAAGCACTTTAAGTCTACATTACTCTTTCAACTCTTTAATGCAATTTAAAGAATATCTTGTAGTGTTGCGCGAAATTTTATTCGATAAACTTCTCATAAATTGGGATGATTGCACCGACAAGACGTCAGACGATAATATATAATATATTTCATATAATATCTACGTGCCGCACTCGCTCTGTACATTGCACGGAAATAGATTTTCTACGTGACATTCAAATCGCGGTCAACATCGCAATATTTTATTTTATTAGGTTTTTTATGGTTAGGATTATGATTAGGATCTTTATGACTTTTACGTATTTTTTCAATTAGCCACATGTGTACATTGGTGACCAATTTATAAATCTATTTCATGAAAATGAAACATAAAAGTTAACCTGCTGGTAAATATTTTTTGAAAATTCCAAATGAGTGGAGTCGAGGTGAAATACGTTTATGGTACCTATATACTGTATAGAATTAGCTACTTAAGTTAAATTTTATTTTACATAATATTATTATCGGCACATTGAACTATAAATACATTTTTAGTTTTTCAATGATATTTTTTTTTATATGATACAGTACCTATAGGTAATTTTCCTTGAGTTGTAAGTTTCAAAGAACATTAAAAAAAATTTTTTTTATTGTTTTTAAATGTACAAGATGCGCTCATCTACGCTACTCATTTATACACATATAATATATAAGTAAATATTATTTTTAATGTCACAGCACATATTTTAAATCTATATTATTAATATTTTTACGGATTAGCCCTTAAATCATAATAACTCAGAAAATAAATAAGAGTAATCTTTATTTCAAAAAATAATTGCTTGCGTTAATTAAAGAGAATATTCATAAATTGCATATAGAAAAAAAACTGTATAATAAAGACTAAAATCTACTATATATAGTACATAATAATTTTAAAATTCATTATTATTGGGCTAAATTATGGGGTAAGAATACTATGCGAATCGCATCATATATAGTATATCTGATATGCGTTTCAGTGTAAACGTTTTCGCCGGTCACCGTATATGCATTTTAACAGATAAGTGGGTATATAATAAAACACCTATAAATGATAGATCGATATATGCTTAAAATAATGTTTGAGATATTATATTAAAAGACATTTCATTTTCTATTATAAAACGTAGGTATTGTTTGGACACCTATACATAGGGTACCTATTAGTCCCTAGGAATGTTTTTGATAGTTTGACCACATCGTGGTTAGGTACGAGTATATACCTACTAGTTATTGGTAATCTACAAAATATTACATGTTAAACATTCTATATATTATGTCTTCACCACGAGTCCACACTCCGGTTGGCCATACAGCATATAGGTGTAATAATATTAACTATTAGATACTATATAATATTACCTATAATATGTAAAAATTACATACACGCGTTGTAAGTCTCAGTTAGAGGTCGCCGAGAGACCTACATAATATAATATATTATTAGGTATACATAAATGATAAATCTCACTAATAATAATGTTGTCATCGTGTCGTTTTATATATTATTACATTGCCGTATTCACCGAGCTAACATGCAACCATATAGGTATATATAGCTGCTCAGTGACGCCATCCGCGTGTATATTATAACAACACGACACCGAGTCAACTGAAGCAATTTCGTCCTTGGTCGGCGGCAGCAACGACAAACGACGACGACGACAATTATTATTATATCGGTCGATTTTATATAGGTATATAATATATAATACATACACTATTATGCGCTTTTTCTTCATAATTTTTTACTACGATATTTTTTTTTGTCCCGCGTGTGTATGTGACCATCGTAAAACATTGATAAAAAAATGTATGATATTTTATATATAGCACGACGATGTATAATAATGCGTGTATTAACACTTGCTGTACTTACCGTATAACTGCGTAGCCAGTCAGGTCGCTATATATATATACTTACAATATATTATATAGATGTAGATGTACCTATACATACGGATGCCTAATTGCCCATCGCGGTAGCCTCGGTGGACCGTACACATATAATTCTCCAGACGACACACATTTCCTATGTATACACATTACACACACACACATACATATATATATACATAGTTATATAGTAATGTACGCTTGTATATAAGTTTATAATAACACGTCATACAATGTGTGTGTGTGTACACAATTATATACCTCGCGCGAAGGCGGCGGCGGCGGCGTATATCGATGATAATTGTTATTATAAGGATTATCGTGTACGCGCATAATATTTATTATATTATTATATACGTAGATACCATAGTACACACATCATAGCCGCCCGTATAATATTATACATATGCGTGTGCGTGCTCGATGAGAGAGAGTCTGATGAATAGTGTGAGCGCGTTTGCGTGGGTCGTGACGTGTTAATAACACAACACAAAACTGCCGCCGTCGTGCACGGGAGCCAACAACAGCCAACCATATATTATTTTTATTATTATTATATTGTATTATTATTATAATAATGTACACTTTTCTATATCCTTTTCAACGTACGCGCACAATATTATTATATTATAATTTTATACACGATTACAGGGTGATTCTGTAAAAATTATATCAACGCTCGATTCATGATAACGATTTACACACGTTTTCGGAAATTTTTGTTTTTTTCATATACGCAGTTTCAATACTCATCGGAGTCTCCGCACAAAACGACATTTTTGACGAAAAAACGATACTTTTTGTTTACAATTCCTCACAAGTCGTTTTACTTTTTTGAATGACATCAGCAAACACTATTTCAATTTCACAATCCCCGAAGCAGAATATATTTTCTGAGAATTTCGAATGAATGACGGTTGATGATTAGTTATAACTTATAACTCATAATTATTTATCAGCGCGGCGTTTGAAGTTTTGACGAGTGGAGTGAAGTACTACGCGGCACTGAGATTACTCGCAAGAGCTTTATGTCTACTGTACATTATAACACTATCACATCCGCAGTACGTATCAACAAAATTAGCAGCTCGTTCAAAATTCGATTTTCGTAGATAAATGAAAATTCTTAGAAATCTAAAACACGCGTATTAAAAAAAAAAAAAAAATTGCGAAATCGTTTTACTAAAATTATATTTTTCCCTAAAGACGATAGAATCGTTTGCGAATAAAAACGAAAACGAAAAAAAAACTTTTCAAGAACGTTATAAAATATACTTTTCAATAAAACGAACCAAAAGAATCGCCCTGTACAACGCAATATCCGATCGTGTGTGCCCGAGTGTCTTTAAACAGTCAGTTTAAACACACACGCGCGCGCATATACCTGAGAGATACCTGAGCATTGAACGGCGAGCGTATATTATATACGTCATACAATATAATATTATGTATAGGTATGTGTGTGTGCGTGTGTGCGCGCTAGTACTTGTTACGCGCCGCGCGGTGGCTGCAGCTCCTGTGGGAACCCAAAGGTTTTTGTCGGCCGGTCGCGTTCCCATGGTACGTGTTGTACGCGCGCGGTATAATAATAATATACCTAGTAATAATTCCCGTACAAAAATGCGCGTGTTACGACGGCATTATAATCGCGGGCACGCCGAACGGTATATACCTACGTCGTGGTCGTGTGTATAATATTAACGGCAACGATTTAATAATAATCGTAGTGTAATGTACCTATATAATAATAATAATAATGCGTATGATAAATCGCGTACACGCCGATTAATTGATTAATTACTAGGCGCGGTCGCCGCCGCCGGCAGACTGCTACCGCGGTGGCGGCGTATAATATATACACCTCGGCTATTATATACATATTATAATAATAATAATAATAATTGTATAATATGTAATACGCACCCGCGTGTTTCGATATTATATATCATACCACAGCTACGCGGGCGTCGCGTGATTCTCGTTTCGGGATCGTAAATTATATCGAGAACCTATGTGTACTATAATATATAGTATATATAGAGACGAAAAAAGCGTCAGACGTTATATTTTTATTTTTATTTTTATTTTTATTTTACGTGTTCTTCTCGCTCGTGTCGTCATCGGTCAGTGTGTGCGCGCGCGACAGCGGCAGAGATCGGGAAATGAGAGGCAAAATAAAAAAAAAAAATAAAAAAACGGTAGCTCGACGACGGGTTTTTATTTCGGTATTTATATGTGTATAGGAGATTTATAATTGTGTGTGTGTGTGTGTGTGTGTGTGAATTATAAACGTATTCGAATGCGCGCGTAAACCGTCGTCTCTATAAATTGGCACACGATAAAGGTGTCGAGCCGACCGCAGACGGGGCCGAAAGTCTAACAGCCGGGCCAATCCGGTTTTCGATCTCGAACATTAAATTTATCGTATGTTATGAAGGTATTTGCAGTAAAAAAAAAAAAAGACGAATTTCCCATGGATCGACTGCGCGCACGCTATGAATGTAATCGATTCGACAACAATTATTATTGTTATTAAGGTCATTGCGCGGCGATTCATATATCTATATAGCTGGTTTAGATATATAGCTAGCATAGTATGATGTAGGTACGGAAAGCAGTGTAATAAATTATAACTATAATGATATGGTTGTATCGGACAACGATAATTATATTGACGACGCAGAGACAATATACATTATACCGCACTGCAGTCAACGCGATGGTATATAATAATTTGATCGCGAGAAGAGTTACTGCTGCAGGTAAAAAAAAAAAAAATAAAGATCGCGAACAATAATCGTAAATATAATACGCTTGGATAGTTTTATTATATTATTATTACTTATTATTAATACTTTATTCTAAGTTTCGGCGATATTGTATGGGTAAATATGTATACCATTTTGGACGATTATAGTATAATATAAGTACTTGTCTTCTATGCGTTCATTATTATGCTCATATACAAGAGAAGCTCCAGAGCTCTTTAAATATAATATTATAATACATCAGCTCAAAATGTGTTCAATGATCAAATTATTAAAAAAATTTACTCAGAAACTAGGTTCAAAATTCAAATCACCGCATGTCGCTATCATTTCAGCGGTCTATTCACTGTGATCGCTGCCGACTTTTTTTTTTAACTTTTTTTAAACCAACGTTTACGTGCAGAATTTTGGACACATTCTTGAGTATTTATACATTTTTAGATTTGGCGAAAAGATTTCACTACACTAAAACTGGAGCGTGTCGTCATTAACAATGTTTTTCCTCAATATCAAATCAACGCTATAAATATAACGTTTTGAATCGATTCCTGCGGTGATATGCGGAAGAATAAAAACAATTTGTTTGGGCTCAATATCGGCTGTGCTGGATAGACACCTCAAACTTTGTCATGCTCGTGAACTTAAACAATTGCTGCATGAAAATAACACATTTCTTGAAACTGTCATCAGAGTAGCTAATAGGTATCTGTAATAAATAAACGATAGAGGTCTTAGTTTAATAATATATATATATATATATATATCTATGAATAAATATTAATTACTTTATAGGTAATAAATAATGATATAAAATTGTATGCGTATATGAACGTTTTTAAATTACCGATGTTTAATCGGTTGAAAAATGATTTCAATTTAATATATTATATTACAACTCATGATTTTCGGTAAGTATTATTTCGATAATTTAATGCACATAGTGGTCCATCTATGATTAATAATTTCTATACATCGTATCTGTTATGCGACATAATTTATAGATTGAGATGGCATGATGAATCCGACACCTATTTATGTTTTTCGTTCAATAGGGAATGCAAATTACTAAATTAATAATAAATAAGTATGTGCGTTAGACGAATGTCAATTTCTCTGGTGAAATCGTTCATTATGAGCGCGTAAAATTTATACGATAAGCTGCATTGGGCGCACGTGGAAATCACCCTTAACCAGGAGAAAGTAGGTGCTGTGATAATTTGTTGTCGCGTGGCCAGGACAACGTTATAGTGTAGGTAAGGCACTACATTATATTGTTGTTATTGATCACAATACACAATAGAAATCGCCATAGTGTTCGTAGAAATTATTATAGCGTTCATCACGCTTGCCCGGTATAAGAATTTAAGTGTTACTTTTCACGTTGACGGCGTATACAAATTGACTTTTCACTGCCGCATAAAATTGTAAACGCGTAATACACTGCTACGACAATTAATTTTAAAATGTTATAAAAAAAAAATAATAAATACGGTTTGTTTGTCATTGATCTCAAACGCACCGTTACGCCGCGTTCAAATGTTCCCGAAAAATAATAATAATACATATTATTATTATTACTTAGTGTCCGGCACTGTATCTAATAATGTTATATAGATTGCGAACCAGAAACATTGTAGTGCGACAATACTGACATAATCCGTGGATTTCTACGACGGTCAGAGAAAGAACTTCCAATAAGCAAGATTTCTGATGTAAATCTAACAGTAAAACGTAAAAAAAAAAAAATAATACAATTACAATTACACGAAATGTTATAAAAAAATAACTGTAACAATATTTAACTAAACTATTCTAACCGCTTGTGTATAAATACAACGAATGGCTTATAAGCCCCAAAAGAAGTCGAATTTCTATATATTTAGAACAATAATAATAATAATAATAATAATATATTAAGCAAATTGTAATAAATTATAGTGTTCTGAGTTTGGACTTCAAACTTCTAAACAGATAATTATTCGTGTCAACGACAATTTTGCAATTTTTTTTCTGAAGTTGAAATATAATATACATCATATACATTTATTGGTACGCCGCATATTAATAGTATACGTACGAAACCGGTTAAATAATTATGGAATTACGCGCGAAAGATTGTGCACTATCTGAAAACGTGCACTCGTAAATACTTATAATCAGTGACCCGCGATATGCCGATATATCGTTATAAAATAAACTATTGCCAAAAATTATGACGTGGGTTCGCGATAAATTACACGTTTGTGAGTTACATGCTCGCAGATTTCGCGGTGCCATTGCGCGATCACGCGCACCGTTTAAACGTTCGGCGTGATCGAAACGAAAATATTATATATTATTAACCACCGTTTACTCGGCATTAGTTCGGCGAGTGGCGTTCTCCTGAAATCGATGACGTTTAAAATGTTTAAATAGGTATATCATGCGATCGACCACCGCGTAAACTAACCCGACCTGTATTGCAGGCCGAACATTCTATAAACAAATCATAGGATTTATTGATACACGTGAGCGGTTCTGATCGTCTGTCGTGGTAATTAAACGTGTGATATCGACGTCATTAGGACCGACGCGTTCTATCAGAGTCGTTATCTAATGCAGATTAACGAAATAAATACAGTTATTATAACCAGACGACGATATTTGTTACGACAATATAATATAGTGTGTGCAGGAGTGGACTGCAATGACTTAGATACGCCATACATTTCATCGTACAATGGTCATTTAATAATATTTTTATCAATGAATAATATACTAAATAATGTAATGACATGTGGTTAGTTATTTCAATTATTTGGATTTCTGACAATAAGGTATCTTTCCGAAAACAGTATATACAGTACGTTTTATCTATACAGAAACTTTTTTCAAGTATCTCACCCATTCCCGATCGTACCCGCGTATACGTATTATAGGTAATAGGTGTGTAAAAGAATAAATAGCGCGAGCGCGCGTGAGACACGCGTCCGGTCCCCGCTCGGGTCGCGCACGTATTTTTAATATTATTATTATCGAACCTATATATGTATATACTTTTATTATATAGCCACTGTTGCGCGTCTTCCGAATCATTTATCACTCGTGTGCAGCGCAAAGAAGCGATGGGGAGAGGGCGCGACGCACCATATACGTTTTTCACGAGATGTCCCGAAATCGAAACGGATGGGAAAAAAAATAAAATAATAATAATATTACCCGTGGTGTGGTCCCGCGCGACGGAGGGCACATACTATATTATATATGTTTTATAAAGGTATATAGCTGGTACGCATAAACACACGCGGAGAAATTCGGTGTGTGCCGGGCGCGTGTGACGCTCGCGCTAAGAAGACGGCGGTTTTTTTATTCCGCAGTTCCTATCGGCACGAACGACCCCCAGCTCGCTCCCCGTCGCCACGACCCCGTCAGTTCGCCGTATCCGGACGACTTACGGTTTTAACCCTGACCCCCTTCTTCGTCGTCGTCGCCCGGGTCAAGGGGACTGGGTTTTTTTTTCTTCCTCCGTAGCATATAGGTATACCTCGTACTACGACATATTATTATTATTTCCCGACACGTATTATATTCGTGCGTACATAACTATAGCGGCGATATTATGTTTTAAATAAACAGGTGGCCCATTATAACTGCAACGACAGCAGTGGTGGTAGTGGCGGCGGCGGCGGCGGCAGCAACAGCAGCAGCGGTTCCCTGCTGACCGTGGGAAGCTATGGACCGGCATTCTCACACACCGCGTATACACATAGGTACTGCACACACGCTACCCCTCGGGTGCACGCACGCACCACCGGTGAAAAGGAGTATACTCGCATACTTGCACACACACACACACACAAACACGAGAGGGCGCGAGGTCGCGTACCTATGCATACGGGTGAATGTGCGTGTGTTAGCGTATATATCGTGTACGTAAATGAGAAGGGTGGTCGTCGAGCCGTATATTTCATATATAATATATATAATATATTTCATATATAATATATATAATATATATATATATGTGTGTGTGTGTGTGTATTATTTAATGTGTTTATACAGCGCATTGCTCAACTCGCGTATTCGTATATCGATTGATGTACGTATTTATGCGTGGAGGGTGTTCCGAAAGATTTCGACATATAGTTTATATATTATAACATTATACCTCGAACCTCGAACTCGTATGGTGGTCGAACGAAAACGAATAGAAATTGTCAAGTTTTTTCGACTGTCGTTATAGGTCACGTTGCAGCGGAACGCCCGCGAGCCAAAATAATTCGATTTTCCGATCGGCCGCTGTCTGAATGCCAACCGCGATCGGCGAAAGGACACCGGCCGTTTGTCATTGCAGGCCATCTCGTTCCCCGGACCTCGCGGTCTGCGATTTTTCCTTCGGATGCAGCGTGGAAACGAAGAGATCTCGCGGTTGACTGAAAGGCCATCGTTGGTTTTACAATCAAAACAAAAACCTAATATAGATGATTATTATTGACTAGACATAATTTGCACATTTGTTTTGTAAAACAAAAATGATTTTTTTTTTTTTTTAACAACTTTGGAGCACTCTGTACATCTTGTAATAGGGAACGACCACACCCTCCACACGTCTTATTTGTGCGTATAAATATATCATAAATATACATGCAGAGGGATTGCAACGGGGTTCTTGGAAAAGACGGCGACGACGACAACGTCCCGCAAATCGACCCCAATACATCCGAAAGTGGTATTCGCCCCTCCCACACCAATTACGACAGTAGTTTAATAATAATAATAATAATATATAATACGGGTTTCACTCTTCTATACATATATTATATTATATGGTATACCTATGTATATTGGCTTGAGAGGTATGTATCACGCGTAATGCGAGTGTCTCGTTTTCGGTTATTTTCTCTTCCCTCCCACAGTCTGCAGACTCCCCCGCAGACGTACCTATTGCGTAATATTATGCGATGATCGTTTGCGTGCGATATGTCCGGTTGCGAAAACCGTCCAGCACAGTTTTTCACACGCTACGCCGATACTTATTGTAACTATACATAATAATAAAGTCGTCCCTTCAAAACATGTACCGTACCTTAAAATATTATTTATACGCGTCCCCTAGTAGGTATAAAAAGATTTAAGTTTTTTGTTCGCAAACGGATTTGCATACAATTTGCCTGTGACGGAATACTTCGTTATCGTGGCCACTGCAAATTGGACAAGATCTGATTTTTGCATGGGTACATATTATAATATTATTATGCAGGTCGTCGTCGTTAAATTTTTTTCACACACTTCCGTCGTCTCCACTCCTTTCACCACCCACGAGACGTTTGGCGGTAGCGGAGATGACGGTTTGAGTTTTTGGATTTCCATATACATACCCGATGTAATCCGCGACCGGAGTAAACCCTATTGTATCTTTATTATCTATGTGCGCACCGGCCTCGCAAAAAATACATCTGGAACATAAAAGAATAATAATAAATTGTATAGTTATTATATTTTTTTTCCGTACATAGGTACCGAGTAAATTATATGCACATAATACCTATTATAATATAAAACTATATTATATACTCGTTGTATTGGCCATTTTAATTTGCATATAATAATGTTAGATACGAAAACAATTTAATAGCAAGTTATCGCTATTAATCGTTATATTATACACGTCCTGCGCTTTCAATATACATATTACATTGTAAAATCAATGTCGGTCGAATCAAATCCACAAACAATTACCAAAATTATTAATGATTAACACACTTGTTGTTCTTAAAAATTTGAATAATTCATTTAATATAGTAATTTAAAACTTGTACAACTTGTACAAGTGTATATAATAGTGGCACAATGTAGTCGTAGTCAACAAATTATTGGTTAACTTAAAATTTTGCAGTTGACTAATATTTTATTATTCTTATTACCTATGTGCATCGTATAATGTACTCGTAAAAACTTATTAAAACCTATACTGTACATATATTTTTTGTAATAAGATATTACCAGCAATGATAGTTAAATGTTTAATACAAGAAATGTGTAGTAATTTTAGGCATTCTATAATCCTTGTACTATTTAGCAATAAATTAAATTTTAATGTTATTTTTAATTGTAGCTAGATTATCTATATGATTCCTTAAGTTAAAATAGAATTTCAAAATATACTTATTTTGGTTAAAGCACTAACTTTTAATTAGCGTTTAATAAAAATATGTTTAATATTTTAATTTATTTTTAAATATGCAGATAAGTTATTTAATAATAAAATATATTATTTATTATGTACCTATATGACATATTGAACTGCATAAAATATTATTTTTTATACATAAACATTTTTTTTAAATTTTGACTTGCGTGTATATTTGACACAACCTTATCCAGTTTCTGTAGACTGGGCTACTATTGTTCGCAAAGCAAATATATTTATTATTTTCCAATGAAACTTTGTAAACCGTTAATACATTTGTTTGACATATTATGAATTAATACTCTAAAGCTTAAGTAAAAAGACTTTAAAATACCTCTCTAGTTCCTAAACGATAATAATATACCCACCAACTATATTACCTGAAATAATATAACAATCATAAATTATTTAATAACTATAATAGTATATATTTATTATTTTTTTTATGCTTATCTTTGTAACAATTACTGAAACATTTTAAACGTCTTCAAGCTTAATGACATATACTGTAACACCAAATATTACGGAATCAAGTTTTTATCTGACCGTATTTATAGTGCATATTTATATTCTTTTAAATCAATTGTATACACTTCCAATTTAATGTTTGGCATAGAATACCTATAGTCATTGTAAACACTTTACTTGTGAATTACTGTAATTTAATAAAATGTGTTTGAATATTTTATAGTGCTGAATTCTACAATTTTTCAGTATTATATATAATTATTAATTATATTAAGCCAAAAATCTAATAATAATAATTATTTAATGATTTGAACACATGTGTTGATTAAGTAGTAAAAATATTATTTTTTATCACATTACAAAGCAATAATATTCATAATTTATGAATATATAAACATTAAACCGTATAATATATACGTTAAACACCATGTGTTTATTCTTTTATTTTATGTGTTCTATACTTAATAATTAATAAATGAGGCAGAAAATGCATATTTTGTGTTAATCTTAAAATATACCAGTATTGTTTTAATAGTTTTCTGTGTTATTTACAATTTTTTTAAATTTATAACTTACAGCCTAAGGGTAGACTTTTCACCCGGAAACTGAATTACTATAAATATTGGCTTACACTTGAAAATCGAATTACAAAGTTATTTTGTTCGATCTATCAACAACCGTTCAATTATTTTTAAGTGCGAAGGCATAAGATTGACATTTTATATACATAATAAGCATGCATATAATGTATTGTGTACGTATTATAATTTAAAACGAAACATGTGAAACTAAACCACACATGTTTTGGATTTCTCAAAACTAAAATATTGTAAAATAGTGTTAATTGGTCTTCGCTAGTGGATATACAAGCATTTATCATATACATATTACATATATAAATATTTAACAGTAAGACTCAAGTGGGAAAGCTGGTATTAACATTACCCGTCGATGCGGTTTCAGTCGAATATAAACAAAACAGGAATGATTATAAGACGTATAAAAAGTATTTGAGTGCTGTTGTTTTCTGTGATATCAAATTTCAACAATCTCATAAAAATCCTCAATTCGTATGAACTGAAAATCATAAAAACACATCAACAGCGAGGAAATTTTAAATATTTAATGATATAAAAATCTTTAAGAATTAGGAAAACAAAACGCGTATGTGTATATAATATAATATATTAATAATATATGTACCTATAAGCAAAGTGCTGAAATGCAGCTACTGAAAAACGCAAGCCAAAAAATCCGATTCATTCGATCGTAAATCATTATACTGTCTTTTTTACGATAGTCTCGATATTATATGAAATTGAACGGGTTTTTTTTTTTTATCTTCATCAATTATCGTTAACGTGTTTTTTTTTCTTCAGATTGGTTTTGGACGGTAAACTCCAAGATAAATAAATACATGAAAAAAAAACCGAGGTCATAACAACCATTTATCGTTCCAATTACGTGTTTACATAACAGTCTTAAATTTTAACTACCTGCTGTCGACTTCTAATTTTTTGTGTTATTGAAGATAACAAGTACGATTTGCTTACCACGCAATGTGCTTATATACCGTATATATGTACGATTTACGAACGTTTAAGTATCCTATATACTTATAACTTATAAATAATTATAGTAATATGTTATAATATAGACGTTGCACAATGTACTGTAATGGAATCGCGATATCTCGAGCTTTGATAACTTAAAAAACATCAATTCCTATCAATAGATTTCTATTATATCAAATATTACAATGTTGTTTTAGTCCCGTCGTACTGACTCTCGAACATAAATAATATACAGCTTGAAGACATCCGAAATTATATTGTGGATAAATTTGATTTCATGTTCCCATGGAAAAAATACTATTATTTTAATTCTTAAACTATAGAAATAATTGCTTTAAAATATATTAATTATGCGTATGAAATTAAAAAAAAAATTGCAACAAAGTTGCAGACATGAAAAAAATATTTTATCACTTTTAAATATAAACCAATATGTACATTTTTTGTACATAATATTTTAATATTTTAATTTAATTTAAATCATTAATTGAGTGTAATTTTTTACAGTATTTTTTTATTGTATAATGACATATTATATAACCCTTTAAATTTTTAATTAATAATATAAATTTAACATATAAAATATAATAAATAAAAAATGATATTTACATTTTTTATGAAAGTTTATATTAAATGTTGTTCAATACGATAAATATCACATATAGATACCCTTTGTCATTTTGTGCCATTTTAACCCCTGATAAACTTGTGCACACGAATTTCTTCAACAAAAAAAAATCGTAAATGTTTCCGCGTGTAATATTTCATGATTCATAACGTGTGATTCAATGGATAAGATTAAGTCAGGTTTGTGTACAATCAATTGGGAATAAATAATATAGGTAATAATTATAAGTTATAATAATAATAATTGTATTTTCGGTGTTGTCGTGTTGCGAATAACCTCGGTAGTGTGAAACGGTGTCGATTTCAATCAAACACTGACGATTGAAAAGGAATAAAAAAACCTATGTAACTAAGTTTGCAACACTATTATAAATTACTCGTATCTATTACTACGCACCCAATTGATCTATTTATTATTGTTCTTAGTTTCTTACAATTGTTTAAAAAATATATAAATATAAATTAATAATATTAATTTTGTAAAATAATTAAAATTCATTCCAAAACAACATTTATAGTCTAATTATGTCTACAGTACATACAATACTTCACTATCGTCTATTTACTATTCTGCTAATCTAAGATTTAAATAAGTTCATCTCATTAATCAAGGAACTTAAAATGAAACTTTTATTTTATAATTATTGAAAAATTCTATTGTTAAGTATATTTTTATTAATTTATTTTATTTTTTTTTTCGTAGATTTTTAGGCTACAATAGCAATGATTATTATAGCTTGTTGTCGGTTTTTAATGTGGACAAGGGTAGGTACTATTTTGGAATATGTAAGTATATGTTGCGAGGATTCGTCACTAAAAATCCGGATTGGTCACCTATCCTGGAACTAGCGAAATCAGCCGATGCTTGACCTCAGAATACGTGGTTAGCGACTGAGGACAACCACCGTGCCACATTCTTCGTAGGTACCTATTATATTTTATTAGAATGAATAAACTTGACATAAATGTACCATATCAACTATCAAACTAAAACGATAATATACTCGTAGGTCGTAGGTAGATGCTATATTGATTGTGCTTCGTCATACCATTTTTTTATGACACATTATATGTTAACCTATAGACTAGACAAAAACAGTGGCGGTTGTACCCACAACAATCTCTAGCGACAAGCGACATTTTTATCACGCGTAAAAAAGATAATAATAATACCTATATTACGAGTATAAGTATATGAATAGTGTTGTATAATATAGATTGTTAAGTCGTTTTATTATCGATGTGCATTGATTGCGGTACATAAAATCACGTGAATTTAAATAATAGATAAAAATAGATTTTTATGAGCTTTATTTATACAATTATTAATTATTATATTAATCATTAAATCGTATTTTTTCAATCTATGCCCAATAATAATATGATATATATATATATATATATATATATATACATAGATAACATACTTTGCAACCGTCATCAAATACAGTGTATGCAACGCGCGTTTTCGGGTAAAAGAAAAAGGAGACTCGCGTCGTCGTCTCCAATTATTTGACAATATATATATTATATTATATATTATATTATATACTCCACGTATAGGTAGTTATATACCTACTCTCGTATGTACAAAGTGTTACTGACGTATACCTACTCTCTCGCCGAGTTATAATTATCTATTTTATACGGACCGCGTATCGTCGTCGCGGACGTTTCGTATATCATAAATACATATAATAGCGCGGTGTAGGTACCTACTTACACATATATACTATACATGTATATATACCTTTAAACAGTGCGCGTAACATTTTATTTTATTACATTATATTATACTCTATCGGTACACGACGACGACACACATAATATAATACGACTTCATACATATATATATACGATACACCGTAGTTTCGGTGGGACGCCTTTTATGCTCTGCGGCTGCGGCGCCCGTGCTCGCCTCTGCCGCCGGAACGCGACCACCCAACGCGCGCGTCGTCGCCGTACCTATATAATACATCTCGGGCGGCTACTGGATGTCTGCAGCGGCGGTGGCGGCGTCGTCGGACCGACTTACGACTATAAAATGTGGGCAGTCACTACCGGCCCGCGTTTTTATAATAATGATAATAATAATAATAATAATATAATATATCTATCTACCTATCTACCTACCAACCTACCAAGCTATATCTATCTGCGTATGTACAATATAATACACCTGTCATTGTTCGGCCCTCCCGAGAGAGATTCGACGCCTATATACTTCTCAATCATAATATAATATAATTATAAGACATATCATATCTGTAATATATGTGCAGTGCACATGATCGGAGAATGCCATCGTTATTGTGCGTGCACTGCGATATACTTTTTTTTCTTTATATTTTTATTATGTATATAAATTAAGGTATCACGTAAGTCCGAGGCGAGTTGTTGATGCAAGCTCGAGTGTAGTGTGACGGAATTTAACTCAATGGATAGTCAAATAATTCTAATACGAATTTAGAGGGGAGGGGGGGTGAAGTGTAAGGTTGCTTGGGAGCTGAAGCACTCACTGTTCCGCGAATTTTTATTAAAAATTACTAATAATTAGTTGAGAGGCAAATTTTTTGGAACCGGTTACCAGAACAAAAAATTACATTATATTACTTAATATTACTTATTATTGTTATAGTACTTAAAAACTATTATTAAAAAATAGCACTCACCATAAAAAAAAATTCTAGATCCGCCACTGGATTGTATAGTTTGTCCTGTATAATATTATTGTACGTTCAATATCAGGCGTTTTCGTCAACCCATGCACACGATCATTACGCTCAATGAATGGTCGTTAATGCAGATCAATACGTATATTATTGTAAAAACGTGCGGAAAATATTTTTTATACCTAAATGAATCCTGGGGGAAACCCTGCTTTTTTATATCTCATTTCAATCGTCTCATCGTAAAATTCTTGCGATGGATTTGATGTTATTTTTCTTTTTATCGTTTCGATTTGTTGTGCGATAAACAACATATCAAGAGTAGCTTTGCTCGAGAATCTATAGTATTAAGAAGAAACTCCCTCTACTATATATTTATAATAAAGGGGTTCTTGTTGTAAGCCAACCGCGGTAAGCCGATTAATCTTAGAGCACTTAGAAACACAATTCGGTTCTTCTGAACGCAAATTTTCTATGTTGTTTAATGTTTGTAAGACGGACAGTACGTATCGCGGGCTTCCAGACTATACATTTGTCATCAATGAAGGGGGAGGAGCAGAGCTAAGTTTGACGTAACACTTAACAACCGTCTTAGTGTAATTTTTATATTCGTTATGACTGATGAATATTAATAACTTTTAAAATATAATTGATTTATTTAATTTTATTAGGTTATGAGTAAAATATAAGAACAGTTCGTTTGGATTAATGGATACTATACTACAGAACTTCTTTCTAAAAGTCTAATACATACTTCGATTACAAATTATAATTTATAACCTACATATTAATCAATATACTTATGTCAATTCCGAAGTGCATCTTTGTAATTTACACTCGTAATATAATAATTAAAAAATGTTCGTAATAATAACAACAGAAATCTTAAAAATTGTTATCTCAGCAAAATTATTGTTAATCGGTCATTTATGTCATTGCGCTATAAATGTTTATTTATAGACGCGATACGTAATGTAACTTGAAAAGTAGTGGATTAAATATCTATAATTGGTATCATTAATTGGTACCTGTTATATTGATAATTTGTGTGAGTAATATCGACTTCTTTTTTTTTACAATTTTTAGATCTTAAATTATACTTATACTCAACTTTTTTCCGGATCTTTTACTGTTACAAACTATTACATAACTGTCTATGTAATTATCTACCACAAGCATTTCTTAAAGCTGCATGTAGATTTTATTGTAAATCTCACTTTTTTCTTATCGTATAATATTATATTAGTCTCAAAATTGAATCATTTCAGGAAATTTTGAATACCCAAGTATAGTAAAAAGTCATTTTAATATACGAATTTTACTTTAATTTGTAGGTAAAATAAAGTAACAGTAAATTAGTTTTTAAAAAATGAGTTTTATAACTTATAGATAATAAAATGGTATTTCAATGTATGCCTTCTCTCCTGCAATGTACAATTTATACACAGATGTCTATATTATAATATAGTATAATATATCATAATACATCTGTGACTATATATAATAATTAATAATCAATCGGTATCGCAAAATTATTATCATTATAACAATTATTCGTTCTCGAATTTGTGTGGCTTTCGCGGTGAAAATATAACATATAGTACCTAAGCAGTAGTTAAATGCGTACGTTAATGAAAGGTGTACATTAACAGCACCGCTCGAGGCACTATAATTTCAATAAATAGTAAGAGTAGTATTATTGTCGAAATGACCGAAAATAACAACAATATTGAAATATTTAAGTTGAATGTAAAGAACAGTGTACCTACTGTTCCGTCATCTGTACCTACTTAAATTTGATATGCTTAAATATATATATATATATATGATTTAATAAAAGTAATAAGTAATAAAATAATGTTAATAATTGATTTTAAATTTTTATCCCCCATTTCGCCATTTAATCGGTTATAATTATCACTGTATAGTGCTTTAATGCTCCCAAAATAAGTCATTATAAACGGCATCCACTATATGTATTTATACGTAAATTATATTATAATGATATACCTCAATAATAGCGCCGTAGTGATATGTATACGCGTATTAAGTTTTATCGCGTACTTTCGTATAATATTTACGAGCATTAACGTCGTCTGCACTTAACATTTTAAACGTAAGTCGGAATCGTCGACATAAAACTCACGGTGAAAAACCAATCAAACGTCAAGTCAAAATCGACCGGACTCGGACTCGTCGATTTGTACCTATATAATATACAATATTATTATAATATACGATATTATATGTAGACCGTGGTAGTTAATGGCCAGCCTCGGGTGTACAATGCACACATTTACGCATTATAATAATATCATACTTATATTATCATAAGTAATATTACTCGTCTCGCATTAAAGCCACGGAGAGGAGTGGACCCGCGCAAAGCGCGTGCACGTCTCCCGGGCAAATGACGCGCGGTGGCTCGTATTCAATTACAGCGGAGCAAGACGGCAAACCCGATGTACCTGATATAATGATAATAATATTAAACAGAAGGCGACGGGTAAGCAAGCGTGCGCACTGTGTACCTGGATACACAGTGCCCGTATAGTAATAATAATAATAATATTATAATATATTATTGTGGTGTACAAAATGGACCTCTGTGCAGTCAAAGTCATCTCGTACACCGCCGCGTTTCGATTTTATTTCCTTCGCCGACGACGCGCCCAAGTCGTTAGTTATCATAAAGAATACAGTGAAACCTCTAAATACCGGACACTCTCGGTGCCTAAAATTTCTTCCGCTATATTTAGAAAGTGTCACTGTATTATTATTATTATTATTATTATTATTAATGTTTAAGACGAGGACTTGAGGGTACGCTGATTTATCATCCCTAAATATTAATGATTAAGGCAATCCAGAAAACAATTTGATTGATTACGTATGGGTATTGCCTGAAATTTCCATTATGTAGTGATATTTTTTGTTCGGGCATGCGCTTATTAGTTTATTACCTATTTTATATTATGCAAAAAAAAAAAAATTTAAAAAGTTTTTTTCTTATAGACTTTGGATGAAAAAAATGTTGATGTATAATCATAGATATTATTAAACCCAACCATAACTAAACCTCGCGTGTACTTAATCTGTGTATCGTGTTCATGCGATACTTTTACAATAAAAAATACATTTACAAAATATATATTTTTGTCATAAACACGTCATAAACCTAAACACTGATCTTAACGATATAGGTTTTACGTAATTTTTTAAGCATTCGTATAATCTATCTCCAGTTTTTGTATTTATACATTTAAAATATATCCAGAATTAAGAAATGGAAAAATCATAAAATAACTTACTGTAATCGTATTTATATAATATATTTGAACCGAATCAAAACAGAAAACGATAGAAAAGTAGATAAATTTTAACTGGGGTAATGTTTGATAATATATAGTATTTAATAAATATAACGATTGACAAATCTAAAGTGATTATCTTTTTAATCGTATTTATTAAATTTGTCTTATGCACATGTGTGTAATAATATTTAGTTTGAAGTTCAATAATAATAAAGATATTAATACTTTCAATTGATGCATAATGGTCTGAAAGAATAATATGCCCATTATGTTCATGATACTGGTATGATGAATCTTTTAAATATAGTTTGACTAGCTATAGAGCAGGGATGGGCAACTCAAAGTTACTATAGGGCCAATTTTTAGAAATTTAAAATATAGCGGGCCAGAACATAGAAAGCAAAAAAAAAAATAAAGGTCATTCAAAATATACATTTTGAAAAGCATTTATTTTGTATATAATAAAATAGGACATAGGTTAAAATTGTATACCTATACCTAATGCAACTTGAAAATGTAGCGCGGGCCAGATAAAAAAGGCTCGCGGGCCGCCAGTTGCTCACCCCTGCTATAGAGTATTGCGCGAACGCCGCGAACTAGTGTGATACTGTGTTGATAAATTATATTAATAAACGTATGTATAAATTCACATTATAAATTAACCTATGTGCGCATACTTGTATCATAGGGTGTGCAAAAAAACTCTATATAATTATCTAATACCAGTTAATAATTATCATGGAAATTATAATAATCATATGCGTACATTAAGAATAAAACGACTAAAATAAAGAGTGTTATTTTAAAATTATTTTTCAGTTCTTTTTGTTACACCCTGTAAAAATGAACATTTATATCATGCCTTATACTGCAGCGGAGACTGTTAATTAATTTAAGTGGATAAATGGTCAATATCTCGACAGTGGCAACGACGCGGTAGGTCATCTCGTCCTCGTGATACGCTTACGTTTTATAAATGAAAAAAAAAATAATCTATTTTCTATACATTACTATATTTTATTATGCTCTTGTGTATTAATCCAGGTCGATCTCGTGTAACTATATATGATGTAATGATCCGCGCGTTAGACAGATTTATTTTTATTATTATTATTATTATTACTGTTAGTATAGTAGTAGTATTAATACTATAGTGTATAATATGGTATAGGTACCTAGTATAGTTAACAGTTGTAGAAGGTAGCATAGTGGTGGTAGTATTCGTAGAGTTGTATATTGGTACACGATATGAAATATTATGTTCAATTGCTCGAATCCTTTTACGGTCTTCATAAAACTACACTTTAAAAATCATAACGTTCATCGTTTATATAGTTTCATATTTAATTGTCACTCGTCAAATTAAACGTCTACGCCGACATATATTATATAGCTAATGCATATTATTTAATGTTCCTATATTATTAAATTGTCACCCCCATAAGTTAGATATTGAATATGAAATCATTTTTTTATCTATTATATTTATTATTAATGTTGCGTGAGGCTCAACCCTCCCTCTACCATTATACAACAATAATATATATATATATATATGTATCTATATAATATAACGATCAAAGCATTATAATTATGCAAACATCGAATGTATAGTCACCGTTGTTAATTGTTGTACTTTAAAGTTTAACTTGATTAATCAGTCATTGCTCATCGTTAATAATTATTTATAAAATGAAAACATTTTATCATTCTAGATAGTTAAGAATAAATCAAGAGTGACTATTACATGCATATTAGTCTTGGTAATTTTTAGAAGACGTCTCTAGAATATGTTACAGCCACTGAAAAAATATAAAATACAGTAATTTTTTAAACAAAAGTTAACTAATGATCTCTCATTATTGTTGCAAATATAAAACAAACTCAATAACAATAATATTTATGAATTAACTATAATACTTAGGTATGTCCATAAAACGAAACTATAATTAAGCACCGGAAATGATTTACGTGACTGCGGTAACTGATACATAATTTTCTGTTACGCGTAAGGTATTATTAGAAGTAACACATCGTAGTACATGTCTATTAAAAACGTGAGAAAGATAAAATGATAATTACTTTGACTAAAAAAAAAATTTAAAAAATACTCATATTTGAAACCGAAAATTGCGTATACGAGTAGATACTTACCATAAATTTAAAATAAAAATAGGTGATCACTACACCCAGAATCTTAAAGAACTCAATGCATTTTATTGATAGAAGTATTGTCAAACGTATCTATTTTCAAAATATATAGTTAAGTTAAAAGTCTAAAAGTATTATATTTGTACAGTATTCAATATACATAATAATACTTAAATTAATACACGCAATAATATAAATTAGGTATCAGTTATTAATGCTATTATTTAATGTATATATATATATATAAAAAAAAAAAACAAGAAAATGTTTGTATTATTTTTTTAATCCAAATTAAAAAAAGTAATATCTATACACGACACAGCACACGCGTACTAAACGGATGGCTGACTAAACCGTATTACAGTTACATGCAGTCTTTTAGCTAGATTATTGGTCGGAGTTGGTACATAGTGAATCATGATGAAACATGTCATCATCAATCCTTGAAGGATAACACCGCGAAGAGTATTCAAATTTTGATGATATTCAATATTTAAATGGGAAATACTGAATTTTAATTATTTTGTTATAATTTATAAATATTATCCGAAAGAATTTGAAATTTTCATGTAAAGATATATTATGAAATTTATACTTTTGCAATGATATTTTCAAAATATCATCTGTTTATACTATATATGATCTATGAACCTGGTTTACAATATTAGCAGTAAGACATCAATAACAATAATATACTGTGGTATATGTATATAGTATTATAATAATTAAACACTAATAGATAATAATATAATAAATGTAATGTTTTCAAAAAAAAAAAAAAAAATTATAATAGTAATAAACAAACCTAACGTAATATTTTAAGTAAAATAAATGACTTTAATAGCTATATCAAAAACATACATCAGATTTACTTGATAAACAGGTTGACAAGCCTTCTCCGCTCAGAATTGTGTTTCTATCATTTAATTCAAACTCAAGTTAATTAACACACTTATTACAGTGACTCACTCGACACCTAATGTAGAGCCGCGAGTACTACTTGCTTATATATTTGTTATTTCATTTTTCCCAGTTATTTTAAAAAATGCTGAAAATTTTTAATTGTACCTTTTTAGAATTTAAATTAAATCCAATTTTCTATCGGAAACCACCCTCAAGTCAAAATAAAATAATTTTTCCGACTGCTTATACATACACAAAAAAATACACACATATCATTGTAAAATCATTTCATTCATCACTCCACTCAGAATCTAAAACGTATTCGTATCTTACGTATTTCAAAACTTGTTGTTTTTCTATAACATATGTGAAATAAAACAGGAGTCCTTAAACCTCGCAATCCCTAAAATACCTATGTAAAGTATATATAACGCCTTAAGCATATACACATACTGTTACTGCACGCGTATTTGGTATTTACATAATAAAGTTATAATAGTTTTAACTTCATATAATAAGGTCTCATACATATTTTATTTTTAACATTTATATATAAAATAAGTACATATATCGTGATAAAATACTCCACGATATAAACGTGTTCACAACTTGAATAACATATTTTATATTAAGAACCAAAATATGAATTTTTATGTTAATGGTTATGGAATTTTATAAATTAACAAAAAAACCTGAGTATAAAAAAATTTAAAAAAAAAAAGTCCACAAAAATAAGTACCTAACATAATCGTAAAAACTAAGCACTTATAATAATTACCGTTATACCCACCCCGCTTCGCTTTTACTAATAGACTTGTATTTTGTATATAAATATATTATATTATTAATAATTATATTGAACTCTGTTCTTTCCTTTAAAATTAAACATGTTTTATAAATTAATAATTATTGTCTACCTACACAACGAAACATTGCAATTAACGAGTTTCTCCATCATCGTACGGCTTAAATATAATTACTCGAAACTTATTTGTAATAATGTCATCATGGCGATTAAAATAATACGTATATATACATATGCTCATATCTATGTTAATCATTTTAAAAACAAAGTAGAAGACGCGTCTATTATATACGTAATATACATGTAAGGTATAATATACTATATGCTATATGCTATTTACCTATATACATGTATATTATCTTGATATACACCTAGTCGTTTATGAGAGTTTTAAATGTTGATACGAGAAAAATATATTTTTTGTCTCATCATTAGTTTTAATTAATATAACATTCAAAATGTATAATGACACGAATCTACATAGTTAGATGTAATTATATAATATAATATATTATGTAATTTCTTTTAATTTGTGATTCAATCAAATAGTAATCAATTTACATTTAATGCCCAACGTGATACCATATAATATATTAATATAAAACCGTATAAGGAACAAATAATATTGCCAAAATAAATGCGTCATATAGTATAAAATAGCGTATAATGCGTTTAAATAGTAAATTTAATATATCTATAAGTTGCATATTTATGGCAAACGTAATTTGGTCGTTTGCCGTTATTATTTTTAAACACGGGTACGCTAATGATTACAATAATAATATTATGTCCTTGGATGATGAAAATAAGAGATAAACTATTGTAAAAGCATAGGAAAAATAATAATAACGATCCGTCGGGCTGCAATTTACAGCAAAACATCGGTGATAGAATCCAATCAAGATCACGAATATTATTTTAAATAATATATAAACCTATCAGCTGTTTGCAGTTTATAATGTATATTTTTTTTTTTTACAAAAATAACTGTGCGGACACAAACTTATAATTTTTTATCATGAATACATGTTTTTATAGAATATTTAATGTTTTTCGTAACGATTTTAAATTGATTACACAAAACATTTTTCAATGTGTCCATATTATTTTTCAACAACACTCAAAATGTCTTAATTTTTATAATTTTTTATATTAAAAAGTCAACAAGCTATAATATATCTGTCAAAAATACAATCAATATAAATAGAATAATTATTGACATTTTAAGAAGAATGTTAAAGTAAAATTTAATTTGTGTTTAAATATTACATACCATATTGTATTTTTTTTTGGTAGATTAACTATTTAATTGTTTTATATATTATATTATTTTTTTTTTTTTTTAATTACACATTATAAATAAATTATTAATATAAATTATTTAGCAGATAAATTTTCTGAAAAATTTGTCATCTTAAAATAAAACTCAAACGAGTAGTTTTTGAATACAATAATTGATAATAGATCTATGATAATTACGATATGGTTTTCTATTATATGGTGGTTTCGAATTATAATAATAATAATCTATCAATATTTATAATTTTTAAAAATATGTTCAAAGCATATAATAAATACTAAACGCAATATTACATCTATTTTATATTATCCTTAGTATAACTAGTGTCTAGTACCAATAAGCATTTTGAATTTGATTAGGTATAGGAAAATTATCCATTTAAATTTTTAATTAGCAACATTACTGTTTACAAAAAATGAATCCATTAAATTATTTACAGTTTAAAGGGAGTGAGAGGGAGGATTGGTATATAAAAAAAAAATAGAAGTTTGTTACATCACAGAGTGCACTCCTTTTCACGTTTGTAGTACAAAAAATCTCGATAATTTTAAAATAAAGATTTTTATTATGTTTAAAAAACCTAAAAGTTATATTTTTAATAAAGCGAAAATAAGGGTGATAATTCTTGACGAATTACGCTGTATTCACTATTTATGAATAACTAATATACCTACTTACTGTTAGACAACACGTTCTCCACACTGATTGAAATACATTTTCAGCTCGTGAGAAATCGACACAGTTAAATTGTAATCGCGTGCAAGTTGTGAATTTTTAACTCCACGCGTCTACGCAACAATATTCGAAACTGGATACTAGAAATGCATTACTGGATTAATATGAATAAAATAAATACTATCTATACAGTATACTTGTATAGTGTTTGTTTTGTAATTCTCGGGTCAATGCTGTAACACACGCCATCTGTCATAGCTTGTTATTTTATGGGATGTCTTATGTGGTAACATCTCTGTTGGAAAATGTATTTATCACGCACGTACATGTGTCTATAATGTTATTTCTTGAGAATCTGCGCAGCGGAAAACAAAGTTAAAAAACGCATTTTATACATCAATAAATGTATACAATTATATAAGTGCAATCGACGAGAAGCTGCATCACGAAAAAAAATGGCCAAAAATAAAAAAAAATAAATAATTTGTTCATATTATATAACGAAGTTGTTCTCCGGATGGTGGGTGGGGGTGGATTAAGCGCGGCTAATCGATATCCTACTCGCGATCTTTTTTCTTCCTATAGAATATAGATATGTAATAGGTAGGTATACCAACCTATATTACTTTATTATTCGCGAATCGTGATTAATTTCATTATTGAAAATTTACATTTTTTCTTTGTTAAAAGTATAGACTCATTATTGGTGTAAATTGTAAATTGTATAAAATTATCATAAGAATGAAATTTATGTCATGTCAGAATAAGAGCAGTATTTCAAAAATAGATCGAAAACTAAGAAATCGTGTAGATATTAATAGAAAAAAAAAGGTTTTTTGATTGCCACAAATAATATATTATCGTCTCTATAAAAGACTTATAAAGTTACAATAATAAAATAGTAATAATGTTTACAACAAAAAGAAAATATAAAAGTATGATTTTCATATTATATAATAGTTCTAAGCGAAAAAATAATAGAAAACAATTTATTTGTGGTCGGGAAGTGGAGGAAAGAACAAATGAAATGCAACTTGCTTTTCATTAACTTGGTTAGATTGAGTTGCTTTATATATCTGCTAAATTATATTAGCCCCACATAATACTATAAACTATAATTAGTACTTAGTGCGTTAATGTGTGTGGCTTCGATTCTTATATATTGTACAATTTTATAATGTTAATTTTAATATTTATACTTAATACGTAGACTCTTAGCATTTTGACAATTTTTTATTAATTTTCTTCTACAATAATAATTTGTGTTATAAATACACGCATAACCGTGATATACGTAATCATTACACCTGCTACCTGCAATATATTATGTAAATCCTCTATCAATGATATATTTTATTATACAATTATATTCTATACATACTATAATTATTATAGAGTCATGTTTAAATGTTCACCGTGTACTTAATATATCATCACGGGCGGCATAGTGATAAATAACAATGCAGTAAAATTATTATTTTTTTCAATATTTTAGAATTAGGTACCTCCAAGATTTAAAGAGATATAGCAGTATATATATATATCACGTGGCTCGTGGTATGTGAACACGTGGTATATATTCTAAAAGGTCTAATAAAGGGGGATACATTTGGGGTTCTTCCACCCTGCAGAAGGCTATAGTATATACGAGGAGAGAGGTATCGACAATTGTGTAAGTATATGAGAGGGCGCGAGCGTGGGATAAAATAATACTCGAGTTTGCGGAAAATTTTTAAGTTAATCATAACATGTGTCGTGTGTCGTGTGTACCTACGTATAATGAATATGATACACTAGTACCTTAAACATATACCTAATAATCGGTTTCCAGGACTTTACAACACATCTTGATGCAACTCGTCACATCGTCATTAGAACTTATAGTTTATCTGCAGTTATACACAATACACATATACAAATATAATATGGACAGTATTCAGGTAAAGATAAACAAAAATTTCTGATTTACATTAAATTAAATGTAATGGATTTTTCATTAATTACAGCCAATTTAAAACAAAAAAATAATAAGATGATAATATGTTATGTGTTGCGGTAATGAAAATAACATTGTAAAACATTTTTTTCGACCAGACAACTAAAAAAAAAAAAAATTACCTGAACATTGATTTATTCTTCTTTATACCTATGCAGTGGTATATTGTAGCTTATTTGAAAACAAGGTATTCGCTGTGACATGTCCTATATATGTAGACGAGTAAACAACTTCAATAATACATGTAATTTATATTACGTACATAATATCCATAGAATGCATTATTATTGTCATGTCCTAAAGCAGTGGCAATGAGATGGATGATATAATTTTGTCAACTCTATGGAACATGACAATTTTATAATATAATTACGTATAAATATAAATTGTATTATTATATTATGGGCGTGAACGATCGGGAAACAAGTCATCACCGCGGCGAAGCTATACTATATATAGTGATAAATTATAATATATTATAGTGTTATATTTAACTATTCAAGTAACTGAAACGGTGTACAATTATATTGTGTATAGTGACTTAAGTATTATACAAAGTGATTATTACCAAGTATGTTCATACACATGTTTTCCTAGTAGTAGTATTTAAATTCTGATTTCTGAAAATGTTAAGTATACATAAAATAATACTTAAGAGCCATACTAACAGTTATTTAGATTTTTTATATAATTCAAAAATTGTCAGTAACGATACGATGTTCTATTTTTATAAATTAATACCAACCATTTTTACTGTAAATTGTTAGCAGTTGATTTTTTTTTTTTAATTAAATATTAAAATCGAAATTCAATCACATAATTTCTGCGTTAATAAAATATATATGTTTTAAAAATGTTAAAATTAATATACTTAGTAAATGGTTTACAAAATATTAAATTTATATAATATTAGGCTAGGTTAGATAAAACTTATAATATTTATGATTATTATTAATTATAAAGTTTTATAAATAATCATAACATAACGGTTATATCTTTTTAATCCTTCGTAATTATGGATCTTATTGTTCTTATAGTACTTAAAGTCAAATAACTCAAAAACTGCCAGTTCGAATTTTTAATTTTCATTCATTGTATCAAAATATTTAAAAACAAAATGTTATCTGATTAAAAATTTACGGCAAAAATATATGATTATCATTTAGAAATAAATACATTTATATAGCCAAAGCAATATGAATAATATATATTAGACAATTTTAATTTACTTGAAAATATGTTAAATTATTAGTTAAGTATTTTATTATATATTAGCATTTCAAAAATTAAAATTAAAATGAATTAAAAATAGGTTGGTGACCATACTTGAAAAATTACCCTAAATAAATGTACTATAATGTGTAATATGATATATTATATATTTATGTATTACTAACTGTATTACCCAATTTCATCCATATTAAAATTAAACTATTTTTCTATCGTTCTCCGTTTTGCTTCAATCGAAATGCATAATACAAATACGATTAATTTCATGATTTTCCGTTTCTTAATTCTGACATATTTTTATGTCAACATGAAAATACTAAAAATAATTTCAACGAATGCCTAAAAATCAATGAAAATCCAATATGTCAAGATTACCAAGTTCGTCTTTATATGACGTTTGTCGTTTACTTCAACAATATGTTCAGAATTCAGCAGGCAAATAAATATAATCATTATATGATATGATTGTGTTCATATTAATTCGACTTTAAGATGTGAGTGCTTTTCTTTTGAACAATATGTGAAAATATGCCTTATTTAAACTAATGTATCATAATAATAATTTAATCTGTAACAATTACAACTATTTAAATGAACAAAAAGATGTGCGATTTTCATGAGACAAAACAAAGTTCAGATTTTACTATGTACAGCTTTCGAGTATCGTGAGGAATCTATAAGGAATAACTTTTATTTAAAACGATCTAGTTGTCTTTGAGTTTGTAGCGGAGACAAACAAACAACATTAATTTATAGATAATATCACGGTATAGTTGGCTAAATCGAAGGTGGCGTCGAGTTAGAAAATAATGATAATAATAGCAGCGTTGATTAGGCCATTACAAAACACGAACAACTACACTGCTATGTCCTCTCATCGTCTGCCACACTCGAGAGAAAGAGAGACGAACGCAGAGTCGTGGACCTATACGGAGAGAGAAAAACGAAATACGACTGTACATGACGCGCGACGTCCGTGTGTACAAGTATAATATTATATTACGTTATGTGCGTTTCCGGTGGGTACCGGACCGGATGGGGACGGCCTCTACTAAATGGATTTCACTACGGTCTTTTTCTTCTCCGCGTGCCGCCGCCTCAGCGTCGAGTCTTCGACCTCTCCTAAAAAAAAAAAACACCGTTTTTCATCTCATTTGTTGCGCGCCCGACCTGCATCGTCCGTTGCAACGTTGCACTTGCGCATTAGGTACTCTCGAACGTCAGTCCGGTATATTGTTCATACGTTCACACACGCATACCATACACGATATAACAAAGTTATTGCTGCAGATGTGTTATTGTATGGCTATGTATATTATATGCATATATAGATAGATAATAAGTACTTGTATACCCGCGCGCGTGTGACGGATAAGTTTTATTTTTTTATTTGCGTGAACCATTTTTTATGGACGATAGTATAACATGATAATATAATGTATTATGCGCGTCGTGTGAACATATGAAAAACAACACATTGTGCATGGCCAGCGCCGATTTTATGTTATCAACTATTATTTGTCTAACGATGTAATAGTTATAGGCATAATACGAGTATATGAATTATAAAATATTATTTGATACATAATGAGAGGTCAGTTTAGAAAGAATTTTAGAAATTTTGGATAGAAAAGTTGGTAAGTCGGTTTTATTTTTTAAGAGGCTATAATCAAGAAATTAATATTTACCGTATGCCTGCGAACAGTCAGGGAATTTAAGCTCAAATGCTATGTATAGTAACATACTTGTATGGGAGAATATAATCTGTACGGGAACGCACTAGGTGGTGGTAATTGATTTTTAATATGTAGTTATCCTTGAAAACTTACTAATTTTAAAACTTATGATAAAATAACTATTTGGGCGATTATTTTCTCCTCGTCTGACCGAAATTCAAGACGAGTTTTCCGGGTATATACGACCTGAAGTCTGTGGCATATATTATATATGTCTAATGTAATAATATTGTCCCGTACCCTCCGCGCGCACATTACAAAAATCGTCCGACCATAATATTGTGTGGGGACTAGATCACCATATTTTTTTTATGAAATACCTAATGATTTTTAAGAAAAATCTTGAAAAATAATAAATTGTGATTATTATAGCTATATATACCTATATATTTTAAAATATATTCTAACACATTTAGGGCAATTTATGAATTTTATTCAACAGTACAACACCGCAACTATTATTAAGTGCGTATATAGTATAATACTATATAAGTATACTACATAGTACATACATAACTATACTAACTAGACTATATAAAAAATTAAAGATAAAAGTTGTCTAAAATTGATTTTAAAAAAGAATGTGAAATGGGGAGAAGAGTATAATATTCAATATAGATAGTACTTATTTTAAGCTGAACCATTTTTGTAAACAATAAATACTGTTGGATTAATATAAATTATATTAAAACTTTCAAATTACCATAACCTCCATATTTTCCAAACCAGCCATTTTCATAAGTCTATTTATCTTCATTGGCGTGTACAAGTGGCAGGAAGTTAGGGATTACATCCCTTACATTGTATTTTTTTTTTTTAAGTGACCTATCACTATTATATTATTTATTTTTATACATTAGTTAATACCTTTGTCCCCCGATAAAATAGAATTACATGTATGTAGTGGCAAAAAATACGTATTTCAGATCCATCCTTGTTAAAATCAACATTTTTGAAAAATATTGTATTAATAGACAGCAACAGACAACTATATATTATCAGCATATACTTAAATAGAAATAATCAATTTATTCAATAATAAAAACTAATATTCACGTCATTTCCGTGAATGTGCTAGTCTATAGTTTTGAAATTTACAAGATATTATACTACCTACTGCCATTGTCTAATCAAAATCACACGGAGCGGTTAAAATTGCGAATTTCCTACACTATTCTGTTAAAATGTAAATTTTTTATGAACATTTTTTACGATTTTAGTGTATATGGTGATCCTGACATGCAAGTTTATAGTTTTGAAATTCACAATGCACTTTTTTCCTGATAAAATGAGGTAAAATGAAAAATACACGGAGATGTCGACAGAAGAAAATGGACCTTTTCGAAAATATTTATCTTTTTGCGAACACTACATATTATAAGGACGCGCGCCAGTGGAAAGGATCCCGTGAAAACGTCGTTCTACAGTTTCGAAATTCGCTAGAGACTCCTTTGCCGTCACGCGTGGAGACATCAGCAATACGCGTATTTCCTACCCGGTCCTAGAAAAATGATTAAAATTATAAATTCGATAAAACATAACATGTAGATCGAGTAATATTCTAATAGACATTATAAATCACAAAAAAAAAATAAATAATATTAATATTATGATTAAAACAATGTCATGCGCGTCGTGTCGCGTACACTCGTGCGCTTCACAGTCGCGTCGCGTCCCAAGTCCTAATCGAGTACTAAACACACACACGCACGCGCGCGAATAGCACACGGTCAGTCGTAGCTTACAGTGTTATTATCGTACCTGTCCATAATGATAATAATGATAATGATGATGATGATGATAATAATAATAATAATAATAATAATATTACATTATGCGGCGGGTACGCACACACGGCGGCGGCGGGGGGGGGGAGTAATTTTTTTTTTCGTGTATTTCGTCCGGCGTCCGGGCGGCGATTAGTGTGCGGCGTGTGATGGGATATCGCGCCGGTCACGTACGGCGTGCCGCCGCTTACGGACGCAGTGAACACACCGTCGCCGCCGCCGCGCGACCATCCGCACACCGACGCACACCGACGAGGATCGTAAATACCGGAACCGATATATTATAACGTCAATGCAAACACGTAATAATAATAAAAATATTATATTATTATTATATATATCGCATGTAGGGGGCACACACACACACACACGCGAGCTCGCGCGCGCCCGGAGATACGTGAGCGCGCGCCGCGCTCGTCACGACGACACGTCGTATCGGATTGTGTATTTTTCGTGTTCGCCTGCGCCAGTGTGTGTGTGTGTGTGTGTGCGTACCCGCATAATCGGTCACGGTTTCTGCGCGCCACCGCACGCCGCCGCACCACCGAACCGGCACACCGTGAGAACTTGGCTTCGTCGTCTTCTTCTTCGCCGCCGCCGTCGTCGTCGTCGTCCGAACAATACCGGCCCCGGCGGTGAATCGTCATATTATTATTATTATTATTTTCATCGTCGTCGTCGTCGTAGCTGTTGTAATGGTCCCGTCGCCGTTGTCGCGTCGTGTTTTCGTACACATACACACACACACACATATATATATTTATTATTATATATTATTATATATTATTATTATTGTTTCCTACGCACAAGACCTCGCCACTAGTCATGTATATAGGTATATATTATTATAATACCTGTATACCGTGTCGTGTGCATACCTGTGTTTAGTGAACAGTTTTTTCATCGCTTTTTTTCTCCTCTCGTCAATTTTTTTCTCTTCACTGTCTCACCGCGTTCCCCTATTTCGACCTGCGGTTCCCAGAACCGAACGGTTTAGTCACGTACGAACACAAATTGACTTATCGTCTCGGCGGTCCGCGGGGGCATTATGATACGACGGTCATGTCGTCGTCGAAACGACGACGACGACGACAGCAAATTGATTGATCGATCGATATTTTTTTTTTACTTAAAAGGAAAAAACAATAAAACGTATGAGATATGTTTGAATATACTTAATGTATTCTTGTAAAACACATAATATTTATTATTATCACAGATACGCTTTTTTTTTTTTTTTTAGATCTTCCGCACAAACGCAGAATAATTCTTATACATAATATATATACTGTGGGATACATTTTTTTTTATTTTTTAAACATATTGTGCTATATGTATATTATTATTTCACAATCAAAAAAATGTCTTAAGTTCTATTTCAATGCAATATATACCTAAATATTATATACGCATATAAACAATATACGTATATAAATACAAAAAAAGAGGTATTTTTAATTTTTTTGGTAAATAGCCGTAATGCCGTATCCACTGCAACCATTATATTATTATACATTTATAAAATATGTTTTTTACCCAAAAAAAGAATGGTAGTCAACGAATTAATGATAAAAAAAAAAAAAAAATACTAAAACATAAAAATAATACTATCTCGAAAAAAAAAATAAATAATATGATAATATATGATAAGCAAACAACAAACTTTTTAGTAATAATAATATTATAAAACTTATATAATAACCTATAATTGTCTTCATGTAGTATACAATATCTCTACATCGGGGTCGAATATCAGTCTTAGTCGGGGGGCGTTGAAGGGGGGGAAAGGTTTTACGAAAATAAACACTTCGTGTTTACCACGGTCTCCAACAGACCGAATTTGGGTCTTCTTTGAGCTCGCTTCCGGGTGTAGACGGTGGCGTGTACGGTCTATACTGGTCGGCGGCAGTGGTGGCGACGTTGGTGGCTGTACCGGAAGGGGAACGGTTGGAGTCGACGTCGATTTTGCGCATGCAAGCTCCCAAGTGGTGTAGGAGTTTGACGCCAGCGGATGGGTCGACGGGCGGCGATCGGACGTCGGACGTCAGGTAGTTGGACACTTCGGTGGCGCAGTGCGCGAAACCGGCGCGGAACTTATCGGCGTACACTGAATCGACTCCAGTCAGTCCGAGCGCGTTGTGCCGCTTAAGCTTGTGTAAGTGCCGGACTGTCAGTTCCAGTATGTCGGCCTTCTCTAGTTTACTGACGTTCTCGCCTTCGGCCTGCAGCGTGACTACCATCAGGTCTTTGAGCTCGTCCAGGCACCGGTTGATCCGGGCGCGACGTTTGCGTTCCAAAAGCGGTTTCATCACCTGATGATAAGAAATTTTTTATTAAAAACGGAAGCTATAGATATATTATACGATAGGTCGTACGATCATCGTCCGAGTATAAAATTATTATTATATTATCGTTGACCGATCGCGTTTCAAATGAAACGTATATTATATTATTATACTCGACGGACCGACGAAAAACCGAAAAAATTAAAATATAATATATAAACAGCGAAAAAATAGTAATCGATTCTTACCTTTCTGTATTGATAAGTCCGCGACACGGGTTGTTCGTCGTATTCGGACCCGGTCTGGTGTTGGTGCTGGTACTGTTGCTGTTGCTGTTGCATTTGCATGTGCATCTGTACTCGGTACGACGGTCTGAGTTCGGCGGCTGGACGCATTTCGAAACAATCGCGGTCTGCGTTGGATATAATATTATAATATAAATTATATTATTATATTGTTATGATATCGATGAACGACACTTCGAAAGGATACTCGAAATCGTCAGTCCAATATTATTATTTTAAAAATATATGACTGTCGACAAAACGCACACACACACACAAGACAATATTATTATTATTAACAGTAATAATATTTTTACAAAAATATGTTTTATGTAATACGGGAGATTACGACGGAAAAAAATATAAAAAACGTGTGTAGCAAAAAATTCGTAAGACGGACGAGAGCGTGTTGACTGCTCGATGCGGATCGTACGAATGACGGCATGACCCAAGGGCACGGCCGGTTTTATATAGACGGCCGCGGTGGGACGGCGGCGGGAAGTGTGCTGCGGCGGCGGCGGCGGCGTGTGACGGGGCGCCCGTGGGAATCTTGGTCGCATTCCCACAGTGCGCGCACCGCCGGTTGTGCAGCGCGCGGGACACGCACACAACAACAACAATATACACATACACATATATATTATTATATCATTGTAGGCATGCCCGCGAGAGGGGCGCCGCCTCGGGCCGCCGACCACGGTAACAGCAGTAGACGTGCACAACACGCGCGCACACCTGCCACGCGCTAATTTAGAGGTACGGCGGCGCGCGCTTCCACACACACACACACACGCGAGCGCGCAAACACACATACACACACACACGACCGATCGCGCGCGCGCTCGCGTACGCACGCACGCACGCCATTATACACACACGGGTGTGCGTGCGTGTATTATAGTATTATTATTATTATTATTATTATTATACATTATACCGTCATTGTCCGCGGTGGTAGGTATATAGGTACGCATATTATTATCATTAATATAACAGACGCGCACGCGCTCCCCTAACCTTTTGTAGACGACGTCTTTTCGCGTCCTCGTCCGCGTCGATTATATTATTATTATTATTATTATTAAGATTCGGCTCCCACGGTCGTCGTGTACGAGCGCGCGCGCGCGCGCGTGTGTGTGTGTGTGTGTGTGTACGTGTGTGCTTGCGTATTTATTTAAACTCGCGTATGTGTCGTACGCGCCGCCGTATACCTCGGCTGGAGCACCGAGCGAGTTTTCCTCCGGAACGCGGAACATAATATGAGTACCTCTTAAGTATCTAAACCGTTTTCCTCTACGTCGTGAAGATATAATAATAGTCGTCAACGTCGCTCGCCGATTTAAGTCGTCATTTTTTTGACAGAATATTGTCGTTCTAGACGTTTTTATGCGTACATACATAATAATAATAATATGTAATAGCTAGTATAAGACAAGAAAATAAATTACGTTGAAAAGTCACCGTGATAAAATGTACATCGTCTACCTCCCAGTAAAACATTACGTACCTACATAGTTCTTTGTAATTGATTTTTTCGACTTTATTAAGGCTTTGAATCAAGTTGTATCCTGTAAAAGTACATAAGTCATGTTTATTAATACTCGAAGTGTTATAAATAAGTGCTTATATAATATATAAATGAGAATGTAAATCAATTAATTTATGCAGTCATAATATTATAATAAATTATTTTATTTTACATGAATTTGAGAACACCATAGAAGAGAATGATAATAGAACCTTTTTTTTTTTTTAGGAAATATTTTCTCAAAGGTGTGCTTACAGTGCGATCAGGTCGACTATGAAAATTGAATTGATCTAAATTTTATTGAGGCATTGAAAATAATAAATACGTATATAAATGTTTTGTATTGGTTATTATTACATATCAGTGGCGAATCGTGGTAATTTTACAGTGTAGTGATTTAACGTTTTAGTGCTATCAACTCTCACCGATCTTAACCAAAAAAAAAAAAAAATGTTTACAAAATTATATTCACTAAACAACAACTAACCGGAAATGCGGTAGATACAAATATTATTAATATTATATTTTATGCATATTGTACCTTATATTGCATTCAAGTTATAAATATATACGTATACAATATGTGAAAAACATTTAGTACTGAAGTATAAAGTAACGTTTAAACTATAGTTTTATAATAATTCTATCCCATCAACATTAATAAAATATAAAATTAATAAGTATAAGCTTTTTGATTTTGAAAACAGTCTATACTATTTATTTGTAGACATATCGAATTGTAGCAATTTTAAAAATAAAAAAAAATCCCTAGTTAGAATAATTCCTACAATACATTATAACAGCATTTAGACATTTAGTTGTACACAATATATTATTATAATATATAATTACTTCATGTCTATACTCTATACATGACTAAAACAGCAACCCAAAACCTTCGAAACAGATATCTCGGAATCGGTATAAAAATTATAAAACGTTAATTTCTTTCCTTTTTACGTACATAGGATATCAAAATTATAATTGTCATAACACGCGATTGATGTCAGAACAATTATTAATTTTGATGGTCGTGAAGTAAAGTGGCAACGCCCCTACATTGCGCACATTGAATCTGTTGTACCTATAGATACTATCATCAAATATAATATAAATAATAAAAACAGATTTCATTACATCAGGTGAATCATTAATCACGCCGTAGATATAGATAATATAATATACTACCATATACAGTGTATCAAACGTATATAATTAAATATTAATAAGACCACATAGGTGGCATGATTAGGCGGCGACTATGGTTGGGTCTAAACATCCATGTAGAGTTAGGTATCTATAGATACATATTACGCATACTGTAAAAATATAATCGTTGAGATTTTCTTTTTGTATACGGTGAAAACATCGAAACAGGTCTTTTTTTTCTAAACATTTTCGATCCTTATTTACCACGCCACATGTTTATTCGTTTGTGATTTCACCAATGTATTGATATATTCTTATGCACAGTTGTACTATTATAATATGTTAGTATGTTACACATTTTTAAATACGTACAGCATATAGGTACTCACAACAACGCACGTTTCATGTTTTGAATAGTTTTAATAATAGTCGTAGATTTGTCCTGATAGTTTACATCCTTTTAAATTTTACACGATCATGTTTTAGATTTCTAATTACTATTTCCTAGACTACATTATGTTAATCGCGATCTAATAAATGGTATCAGTATAATATGTAAATACAAGTTTATTTGGAAAGTTGGTTATTAAAAAAAAAAAAAACTAATTTTTGATCACGATTTCTTCACGAGTGTAAAAATATGCAATTAATATTTAATTTTTAAATTTTATATTTACAAGTTTTATTAACTGTTTAGATTTTTAATTTATTTGTATTACATCAGCATTAAAACAATATCATTGTACTGAATTTAATAATGAGTAAGTTAATTCATGTAGAATTATGTTTACAAACATGAAACATATTATACTTATTATTACCATATTAAATTTATTTTAGTTTTAATCAACTTCTAAATTTTTTATGAATGTATCTAATTTCTATGGATATAATAATATTATTTTAGACCAAACATTTTTTGATTAATGAGTTTTGTTAAAATAGATAAAATGTCACCTTTTAAATAGAGTGATTCTTCAAGTATGCTCTTCCCTATTTTCCCTTTAATAATTAATTTATTTAAAATCTGATTTTTGGAACTTTTAAATATATTCAAAAACAAAGATATATAGTAGCCCTAAAAAAGTTGTTTTAATATATTATATAGATTTAATATTTTTAAAAATTATAAATGTGAATACAGTTTCAAATCACCATTAGGTAAAAGCCTAATTTTTCTAAATTTCAAACTCAAAATTATAGGCCTTACATTTTATATACAAAGTTGAATAACTAGGTACTCATTCAAATTTTGGTTATGAGTTATCAAAATTTTCAGAAAAATTATTCACTAAATAATTTACAGTATAGGAAATCGAGGTACTCATTTGAAAAACATCAGGTTGTATTTCTATAGACACCCCTCAATAGTAGTACAAAAAAATCTCAAGAATTTTAAAATGTTATCTTAAGTATTATTATACAAAAATTCCTGAAATCAGTTTTTTCATAGCTACATTATTGAAAAGAAAAAGGGGGTGAGCGTACTTGACGAATCATCCTGTATGTACCTATTATACTATGTAAATGAGAATATTGATATTCGTTTATACGTTTTTAACGGGGAGTAATGTTTATGCAACAATGCATATAACCCGCCGCATAATGTCAAGTGTCACGTTTTTTTTTTTTTTTACACCAGAAACGCATAATTTCAATGCACATTAACGATTTCCTGTTGGAATATATTTCCCTGTGTGAACAAGAGCTATATGGGGTATTTTTAAACAATCCCGGCTGTGGTATTTATTTTACATCCGATGAGTGAAAGTTTGTCGGTAAAAATTATATATACATATATAATATATATAGGATACGGCGCGGTATGCCCCGAACTCGAAAAAAAGCACCGAAACAGATATAGTTCAAGCCCTTTACGACACGATTATACTTTACGTTTTCGATCACGATCCCGCGGCTGAGTTCAATGCAAGAGATCACTATATTATGTGCATACTTGCTCGCAGGAACTGTATAATATGAATTATATAGCGACAAAATATGTTGAAAAAAAATAGCACTCGTGGAATATTTTCGTGTACCTATAAATATAGGCGTTTGTATAATAATTCGCTTTATAATAGGTGTTGGCAGTTGACAATGTACCGATATCATGTATAATATGTTGAACTCCGTTTATGAATAATGCATTTGATTTTCTTCTTTTATGCACAATATAAACATATAATAACGCGCCGAACAAAAATAAAATATTAACGCACATTTAAAAAGCCGCGTACGTTTGACTTGTGTTCACTGATATATATAAATAATATATATAAATGATGGTATAGGTAGACCTAAAGTAATAGATGAATGATATATCATGTATATATTTATAAACGTTGAGCGGTTTTATTACATACCTAATAAATCCGATTTGATTTATTGGTTAAAATAATCTCATAGAAGTGTTGTTGAAAACGTAATGCAGTGGTTTTTTTTTTCTCAACACGTTTGGATTTAACGTAGGTACTGAAGGTACTCGTTACCTATGGGCTATAATACTTTACTATACGAACAGGTTTCAAACATAAAACCTGCAACTGGCAAAGCGATTGATTCGGAAAACTATACCTGCGCGCACGCGTGTGTGTGTACTGTGTATGTACAGGTACATGATATTATACAGGTTAATTTTTCTTAAGGAAAACAACCGTTTGCTTAGTGTTTACGGAAATATTTGTAATTTTAAGACGTTACCAGACATTAAAACAATATTTTAAAAAAAGTACTATTATTATTATTTTTTAAGTTTTTTTTTTTACATACCTACATTTATAATATGTTCATATTCCGATGCAGCACACTCATCTAAACTTAAAATATTCTATGGGGTATTGGCCCTAAGTGCAAATTCTGAATCCCATAAAAATGTGTAAATTCTTAAAATCCATATTGTGTACCTAATATCAATGATAAAATTTTATTTTTACATTAAGTGAAGTAATAATTTTTCATACATTTATATAATAAAATTTATAATTGAAATTTAAATGTCAAAAATAAATGTTGGCTGCACACTAATTCCTAACCCATCATTTAATAATAAAAATAATCGACGACGTTATAAACGTAATATTGTTACTTATGTTAAAATATTTATACTTTGTTGTTCATCATATTATATTACCGTTAGCTATATAACAATAATAGTTTAAAAAAATTAATAAATTCGAATTTATAAAAAAAAAACTTAACAAAAATTTATTATAAAAGCTTTAAATCAATATTTTTAACCTATTTATAGTAACAAGGCTGTAAAAAAAATGAAATTCCATAATGCATAATATTTACTTTAATACTTTTAATTAGTGTGTACCCCATCAAAACATGAATAATAATTCAGAAAAAATTTTTACTGCAATTGTACGTAACTATAGAAGCCACTTAAAATCGTTAGAGAATTAATTTGTAATAATACATTTTTGATAAGACTTGTTTTAAGATGTTAAAATTTAACGAATTATTCGGGGATTATTTACGAAAGATTTTATGTCACCTTATAATAAATTATGTCGTAAGTTGTTAAACGTTAATGAAAATTGGGTGCTAAATTCTTAAATACGCCACTCAATAATAGGTACATTATAATAATATTATCGCCATCAATAATTTACTATACTTATTAGAAATTAGATGTTGATACATTGAGATTCTCAGAAAATTTTACTTTTTATTAAATTAAGAACCTAAGCTTTTCTTTAAAATAGTAAAATAATACTTGAAGAATGATTAAGATAAATAATAGTATAACACATAATTTTATTTCAAAAACGTCACTTGATAATGAGTTTGAGTAATAAATTTTCAAAAACCTGCTTAACCTGCCTTTAGAAAAAGCCTTGTACCTGTCCATGATTGTACTTACATTATATTATATATTCCGAGAACATGCATTAGGTATTTTTACGGTCCGCATACGTATTATAATGACAGCGATAATGAAACAAAATTCATCCATCGTTTTTCCTTTCTTTCAAAGTCCCTTTTAACGGATGAAAACAAAAAGTCCAAGCTGTACGTGTATATTATAATTATTTACAATCACAATATCGTCGCGGCCAAGTATAGTGGGTCTGCACACACACGTTGGTATACATAAACCGCATGTACCTATATATGTAACGCAGTGTTGCGTGTACATATAAACATAAACATAAGAAATCTGTGTTCCTCGCCGGGTAAGTATACCTAACTGTATAATATTGTTCAATATACAATACACACATATATTATGTACCTATACCTTATAGCTATAGGAACCCCGCGAGTTCCGTTATTTTAGGCGTATACAAATGCACCGTGTATACATATTATTATGTGGTATTATTTAGTATACATTTATTTTGTTCCTTGCATAATATATACGCCCGGGCGTAAAAACATAATGTAACAGTTGGCATCCCAAAAATAAATAAAGCAGATAGGTCGCGTTCCGTCCGCGACGTCGTCGTCGTTATATTAATGCACACGCACCTGCAACACGGTCCACGGCGGCCGAGACGGCGGTTCGGCAGCAGCCCACAGCCCGAAAGGGAAACGGAAAACGGTTGTTTATACGTTGTTTTTTTATACACACATCCCGTGAAAGCGAAGGGTGTTGCGGTCTTCGCTTTTTTCTATACTTCTCCGCTATGCCAGATATTATTACTATATACATATACCTAGATATACTGCAGGTAGGTGCATTACTATAATATGCATTGTTTGCCACATGGTAATATTATAAGTATGTGTGCGATGATCAACAGGTATATTGTTGTTGTGCTATATACAACAGGTGGTAACGTCAAGCGACCGGCAACAGGTACCAGTGCAGCGTGCAAGAGAGGTACATGTCTGCTGCAGGGATTCATCGGCGGGTCGATAACTATCTCACGGATATGGGTACCGTTATAATATGATATTTATTGTACGCACCAGCAATGCCGGCACGCGGGTAAGGGGGAAAGTGTATTAAAAATGTGTACGAACGGATTTCGGGGTTGTTACACCCGCGCCGCGGAAGTGCAGCGTGCAGTACCGATGTTTCCGCGGAACAACGTTCGATTTTCAAAAACTCTTCCGAGTACCTGTTCTGCATGCATTACTGCATATTATATTACATTACGGGTCCGCGAAAGGTACACACGGCTCGGTGTTTCCCTTTTTTCTTTTCACCTTTGCAGCCCCGCCTTATGCATAACCCATAAGTACTATATTGTGTAAGAAAATCGAAAATATTGCCATCAAAACCGTTTACCCGGATAAACGGGCGCGGTCTTTACGATGCGTTATTTTTGGTCGATCGTAAACGGGCGACGGGCGACTGCTGCTACAACCCATCGGACGTTTAGATATTTGATATTTCTAATCGTATACGCACAACATACCGGTGCGATCGCAGTGCGGAAATCGCAATCGTAAAACGTGTCGTCCGTTTCGCGGCGGAAACGTCTCGCCACAACGTCACCGACGAGCGTAGGGCGACATCATAATAGTGAGAATAAAAACCACATACGTATTACTACGTCGTACAACATCGTCCTGCCACATAGATTCAACGACTGTTATTTTGCGGAAATCGTCATTATTATTTATATTATTGCTAGCGCGCGCCGGACGAACGCAATACAATATAATGTAATATCGCATCATTTCATAAATGTTTTATGTTTACAGCGTTTACTCGGCTCGCCCGTAGTTTGAACACAATATAAAATTATTGTGAACGTGTACATTTGTAATTTGTACATAATACCGCCGTTAATATATTGGTTACGATGAAGCGTGATAATTATTAAACAATACATACGCGCCAATCGTGTTTATGACACAGCCGTCGGTTGCGAGAGGCTCTATAATATATGGTATCACGAAATTAAAATTTTTAACTCAAACTTTTTTTAGTTCTCAATCAGTAACGATTTGAAACAAAAGTTTTAAAAATTTCTTACCATTAAGTCTTAAAACCATAACCGAAAGATGAAAGAATGGTGGTGTCATACTGGGCCCCGAAATCAAAACTTTTCAGCACTTAATTATAATGAATTTGTAACCAAAGTCTTAAACTTCCAAAATGAATGAGCTTATCTTTTGAAGTACTGGACTGATAGCATTATGACACTTTGAATGATAAAAACATTAATTTCGAACTTTTGAACCTCGAGGGTTGACTTTTTTTATGAATTTCAAATTTTAAATATCATCAAATCTCAGTCATCATCATGGTTTGTGATTAGTTATGTGGAAATGTATAAAATCTTGAAATTGGTGAATTATAATTAGGGCTCTAAAAAATCTTAAAATATGCATGCATTTCTGCTCTTAAAATTTATAATATATGCTCTAAAAATATACAAAAATACTAAAATATTCTCTTAAAAATATTTTATTTTTCATTAAAAACCTAAATCTATAAATTTATTTATTAATAAATAAGGCGTTTTTATAATTTAATTTTTACTAAAAAAAAAAAAAACTGTGCTTAGTCTAAAATATTATACTAACTATATTAAAGTCAGACGAAAACACATACGATACTAACAGACGAATTTATTAACATCAACTGACCGTATTCGTCGTATTCCTTATCGACTGACTATGTTTTTCACAACACACAAATAATTGGGAAAACACACAGTAGGTAAATAGATAGATTATTTAATTATTTATATTTAATCATTTTATTATATTTTTTTTTCAATTTCTAGGAAATTAATATTAAATATTGTATGTTACGTATATTATAATAAGAGTATTCTTTATGGCATATATATTTTTTTCAAATAAAATATGTGAAATATGTACTTAAAATAGAAATTTGACATAATATACACTTAAAAGGAAAAAAGAGTTGAATAACATGCAATACAAAAATTATTGCTTTAAACTTCTACTATACCTAGTTATAATATATAGATCAACCAACGATTTGGCTGTACGGTTTTAATGTTGTATTTGCTCTATACGTCATCGTGACAAATGTAATTTATTTAAATGGTTAACTATTGACGAAACCCGTAATTATTGTGCCGTGTTAATGTGCCATTAGTTATTAGTATTATTACACACAGTTATAATACACGCTATTGCAATATTATCATGCATCCTGTAAAAGGAAATAGAAACAGCTACAAAACAAAATGTGCAGTAAACACGCTTAAAATAAAATCAAGGAGTTTTTGATTTTATAGTACCTATATAATAAAATAATTATTCTTAATATTCTGTTTATTTATTATTAATAAATAATACATAATTAAATTAGATATAAGTTAATTTTAAAAACCAGGAAAATTGAATTCATCAGATTTGAAACTTTTTGGTCATTATTGTCATATAATGTATTTTTACCGTAATACAAGATATACAGCTTATAGAATTACACAATTAAAATATGCCTATACAATGTCACGTAAAACAATTACTACTGCTTAAAGTTTAATAGTCTGAAAATTTCCTGTTCAGATGACACTATAACTTCAAATAAAGTTAATCGAATATAATATTTTAATTTTAAATATCAAAAATTGAAAGAAAAAAAAACAAAAACTTCTTTAGCTGTTTATTCATTCAACTATTGTTCCGGTTTCCTAATATGTCTATACACTGTTAAACAAGTTTGAATCAATTTGCAAGTTATTATACTTATTATATACTTTATTCAATAAATAAATAATCACTTCTTTCGGTCTTAAACAAAAATGTAAATTTGTGCTGACACGCGCATTATATTATACACACCTAATGGTAAGTATGTATAAAGATTCCTTAATCTGTTGCAGTTGTTGAATGAAATTGTCTGGACCCCACTGTGAGTACAAAGCCTATACTCGTTCTACACATTACGTGCGTGATCGTACAAGTATCAGCGTACTTATAGGTACCTATTGGGCATCATTGGCTAAATTGGTACTTATACATAATATATATTATTATTTATTATACATCCGCCACGCGATAATAATATTCGGATTACACGCATTACAAAATATGACGGATGCCAAGATTAATAATTTCAAATGTGCAATAAAATAGTTTATAGCTAGATAAATAACAATAATCAATATACATACTATATTAATTGCAATTTTAGGTACTGAAACTTATAAAAACGCAAAATTTAGAAATTAATAGATTATTAGTATGATGATACCATTCTCTCAAGTCTCAACTTATTTCGACCACAGTAAATAATATATATTATGTTGATTTATAATAGGATGATATTTTGGAGATAGGTTTCAAGTCTATTTTAATTTTTAGTTAATTATTTACTTACATTATTATATATATATTAATTTTCTAGAACATAATCTGCAGCTTTGAATCAATAGTGACCAAACTATATGAATATGGGTTATAATTTTATTTCAATACAAAAATACGAATTTGTGATAATACGTGTTTTTAAAACGAGTCTCTATAGTCTCTTCTGGAAATTAGCAAATTTGGACATGAATCCTTTCTCCTAAACACTGTAAAATGTATTTATTTATAGAATATTAATATTATGTACAAAATTATGTTATACGCCGGGGTTTCGCTAACTACTACTATAATTTAACAAAGTCGGCGATTTCAATATAACACATGTGTATTGTATATAGTGTAACTCTATTTATAATATAATATTTTATTACTTGTACAAAAACATTTATTTTTCGTCAGGGCTCAAGTGCGCCGAGTAGTGGCGGGCGTTGTATATATCACCATTTATACCTTATATAGTCTATAATAGTAAAACTTTTGTTTACGCCCACTTGCTATGCTCTCAACCGAGCTAAACGTTTATTTTTTTTAATCGAAATATACATTATCATATATGCTCTGATATTCCAGTTAATTTTGATCGTGTCCGACTCGATCCGTTTCCTCAACCGATCATTAAAATAATGATACGTCCGCTTGGCCATATATATTATATTATATTGTATACGTGTATTTTATGTACATACATACACACACACACACACACACACACAAATACACAAATATATACTACATATATATGCGTCTATACGTGAGACTTGGGAATTGAGGTAACTACGAACAAGTTGGCGTAGCTAAGCACGCGAACGACTGCCCGCGCGTACGGTGGCAACTGTGTGGAGGCTGCGATTTAATACCATAATACCATGTAATAATGTTATCGTAATGATATAGGCATTATTGTTGCTTAAAATATGAACGTAATAATGGTTAGTCGATATCCTCAATCGATTTGTATGTTAATACTGCAGGACTTCTCACTACGCGTGTTCGTTGTAAAACTTATTATTTTCTAATCAATCGCATATAATAATATTTTTGGATAACTACAGTAGTGGTTATCGAAAAACCACGTGGGTATTATCGTATATATTTGTAATGTTCGTTTTTAAATCTAAAACTAAGCAATTTAAAAAAAAAAAAAAACCATAGTTTTTCGAAAACGTGAGATATTCAGATATATTAAGCATAGCAGATATTTGATAAGTCTGATAATAATAAACGAGGTAAACGTATTGATAACGTATAAGCCGTACAGAGTTGACTCTGATGTATAGAGGATTGCTAATGTTATTATTATTTATTACTACTAATTACCAATCAACTAATAAATCACTTTATTACACTAATATTATATAATAATTTTAACTTACCGATGAGTGATGGATGTCATTGTTGTTATTGATCATTACGTGAACGTTAATATTAATAATATTACACATGGGCGGAAACTTTAACTCTGCAAATATAAACGTGTTTTTATAAGCACCTAAATGTTATAATATAATAGTAAATTGTGAGTATATTACGTCTTTAATTTCCTGACGAATGATGTACATGTGGTCATGTAACTGATGGTGTTAATAATATTTATCATGGATTGTAACTGCTTAGGTAGGTATGTTATGTATTTGGTATTCGTATTGTAAAACCTAAATACTGCATACTACAAATCACAACAATTTGATACAATATATTAAAATATATGATAAAATAGTGTGCAAAGTGTTCATTTCAAGTTATGATGAAGAGGCGATGACAAATCAAATCATTCTTTGTTAAAAACAAATGTAATTGATAATTATAGTTTTAATTGCTTATTTAGTATGCTATTAATTTAATGTTATTAAATGGATATCTTATATATATTATTAAACCGCAGTGCCAATATTTATTATTGTATGTATATATACATAAATTGTTTTTCTATACATATTTAAGACTATCTTTACAGTGTAGTTTTCATTAAAATATTTAATAAACGAGTTATAAGAAATTTAAAAATGTTTTTTTTTTTGCTAATATTATAAACGATATTATTAAACGTTTATAACAACCAACATCATCATCATTCTATCCATTAATTATTTTTTATACTTTTTTTAAATATTACTTATTTAATTTAATGAATTAAGTCCTTGTGAAAGAATCTTAAAGTCCTAACGTCATAAAATTAAATGTGTTAATTGCATCCGAAAAATATCAATCGTGTTGTCTACGTAATGATCAGTTTACATTGAATTTGTTTTCCGTCATCTGCTGAATAAATATATTTATTTTTTTGATATTCCTGTGATAATTATATTTTAAATTGTAATAACTTATAACTAATTATAACTAGTAAAAAAAATAGTTTGCATTTTTAGTAAACATATCGAAAACTTTCTATAAAATGTTTTTGGAGTCAAGACACATGACTGCTTAAATTAAATTTACATAGTGGTAGTTGTATATATATTATATTATTTGAATTGATTATGAATTCACAAAATATGATCAATAAAACGGCATTTTTGAAGCACTCCGAGTTGATAGGGGTACTATTATCAATAAATTCGATGACGTCGCAGCTAAGCATCAACAAAAAAATGTTACTGTGAAGCCTAAACCATGTGAATTGGGTCATAGGTAATAGGTATATAAAGATAATATTAAAAAAAATTTATAATTCATACTATCGATCACTTGTGGGTTGGTAAATGGGAGTATCCGCACGCAACATTTCCCCGAACTATAATTATATATACAATAAAATATAGATTAATATTTTTATTTTTTTTTTTTTAACGGAAGTGATTATATAAGTATGCCAGCTCGCATACGACGTAGTTAAGAAGTTATAGGTTTTTTTTGGAAAAAATAGTGTTTAATATTTATGAGATCGCACATGACACGTTATACAGATATTTATCATAAAGTATATGTAGTGTATCTTCGTATGTCCATTATCTATTTCCAATTTTTGTCCATTTATTTTGTACCCACCGATTGACAAAATCGTATCTATTATCGTACCGGTTTGATTGCATAATATACGTACAAGCCATCGTTCAATAAAATAATATAACATAATTACAGAGAAATTTTATCAATTCGGGCAAATCGTATACACGCGGTCGGGCGAAATCTAAACGAGCTGTTAATCGGTTCGACCAACGCGCGTGCATACGACATACTACATAACTATATGGGTACGTTTCACGGGGGGATATATTATTATCTATACTACGTACATAAACGGCGTGTGCAGTAATGCGTGTATGATGAAATAGGTATGTAATATGATTAAATGTACATATATGATTCGCTGTTGCCTGTCTATACCTATATACGCGTACGTATTATAAATACGTAATGATACTCGTACGGAACTGCGTTTCGGCGGAATATTGTCTATTGTATAGGTATGATGATATTATGATGTGTAGTATTGGTATACACATCGGTACCCGTATTATGTACAAAGCAATTTCGACTCGTAAACCGTTTTCTTCCGCGCGCCCAAGTATATGTTTTTATAATCACGTAAACATTATTATAAACGCAGCGGGTACAGCATACATTGTATAACGCACACACATTATATTATAACACGTAAACCATACATTTATTATAATATAATATGTACATCAAATTAGACACCGGAGTACCGGACACTTCAATCGTTCCGAGCGCTGATTTTCGTCGTCTCCTGCAGCACTGCAATTACTATATTATCCCGACGACTCGTCTATAATATTATAATAGTACACAAAACTATATCATATATATATATATATATATTTATAATACTGTGGGCCGTTACACTACAACTGCAGTAAAGCGTACTCGTTGTGTCCTCCTCCGCACCCATATTTCCTAATAACAATAATAATAACAACGCCCTGCGTTTTCCGACTTTCTCACCGACCGGCCCGAAATCTCGGTTGGTTTACCGAGTTTACGCACGTATACACTCGTAAGTTTACGAACGATCAACAACACACGCGTAATAATATAATATAGAGCTCAAGGGGATCGTATATAGTGTAGCATTAGCATACTACACCATTATATTATTACACTTCCGTTAAACGCCGTCGTTTCGATACGACGGTGTTAAAGAATATGACATTAGTGCGTATTTACCAATTATATAGGTACCTAACCTATCTACCTACCTACCTACCTGCCTACCTGCCTACCCGTACCGTAATATATTTTAGCCGCGGGAAATACGACGATGCGTCGACGGTCGCGACGAGGGATAATGTTATTATTAACGCGCGCGCGGCTAGACGACTATATTATTATTATTATATTGTATAATCATGGACGCGGACGACGCGGCACCTAAGCCGCCGAGCTCGTGTCTTATGGGAATAGGTGGATATACTGCGGCGCACCTTGGGTAGGTGGCACTTACAGAACCCATACGCATTATGCTCGCGTGTCTAATAATATAATATCATAAACTTTTCCACGGGAGCGGATCGATGCGAGAGCTGCGGACGGTTCGAGATAAGAGATCGTGACCGATTCGCTCCCGAAACGTGAGATTCAGATAACGTCGTGACCGGCGGCGATCGTTATTAAAAACGATATACACCTATATACACGCTCTCCCGAACCGTGTCCCCCCACATACACACATACACACACACACAAATACGCATACGCATATAATATTTTACATACGTATGTAGGTACCTATATAGTGCCTACACGTAGACGTGTATTACTGCAGTCAGCGTATATGTATATGCTACGCGCGCGCGCGTGTGTGTGTGTGTACACGCATATATTCATTCGACCGATAAACAATAGTAATGGTAATAATAAATAAATAAAATATGATAATAACTCACGCACGTTCGCGTCTCAACCGTGATGCAGCAGCGTGTGACGTCACTCTGTCTGGCGCGAGTTTGAAAAGATCGAGAGCGTGAGAATTAACGACGCGCGTAATACGCGGGAAACCGCGACGACAGCGATGACGACAACGACGACGACGAGAACTCGGTTGGAACAACGACAGGAATAACATTACCTCATCGCTGGATTTTTTTAATATTTGTTTTAAACATTTATTTTTAACGTATATAAACAATAATAACTATAATAATACGCGAACATGACGTAAGCAACATATAATTTATACGATCGCAAAAGACGAACTTAAAAGGATTACTATCCGCAGCAGTAACTCTGTAGTAATTTTACATTATTACGTGTTTTCTGTCCCAACACCTGCAGTCTCTTGCTAGTCTTTTGAGAGAATGTCAAAGGGGGGTATATTATTGGATTCGACGTGGGCGCGAGCCGCGAGTGATATGATTTGCAAACAAACGAAAGCGAAAGACTTTGTTCAAGGGCCTAGCTGATGACTTCCGAGTTCTGAAACCGTTTGAACTTTTGAGTTCGAGTGAAAAATGAAGAGTATGATTTAAAACATAAAATTACGTATTTTAGCATTTGATGTACGTCAAGATATCGATTGGAAAGTTTGTATTTTACATAATATAATATAGGTACAATATATTTAATTTATTTACAGTCTATCCTAATGCTGTAATTACCAATAAATATTAATATAGGGTGTGAAACTCATAAAGATACCTAAAGCATAGACGGCGGTTCAACAGTTGATAACAATTAGACGTATGTATATATAGTGTAATTCTATGTAACACAATACGCAATAAATCAAAAATGTGGTTAACTGTATATTATAATAATATTATACCTTTAATGGAATACCTTTGTTAGAACAAAATGTTTTTTTATTTCCGGGACGATACGATGTGATTAAGCAAAAGATAAAAATTATCGATTGCGAAAAATATATAAAGTCCGATTTATAAATCATTTCAATACATTATTGAGATCGCGATACAATAAAAGAATAAGTATATATTTTTTAGACGACCAAGACCCCCCCCCCTGATTACCGTCTACCTATAAAGGCTTATAATTTCGCAGTAGGTACTACGGGTCTGCTGGAATAAAATATAGGTATATATATAAGTACTAGGTAGATATATATCGTGAACGGTCGTTTCAAGTTTGTTTCACATGCTATGTTATGTTGCAGTGTCCAGTGACGGAGATACGCGTAAATTAAGTATAATTTAATGGAGCGAAAAAAAAAATGTTTAAAAAACCCTCTCGACCAAATCGTTCGCGTAAAAACACGTGTCTTATCGCGACCGCCGTCGAGTCACCTGTACTTAATATATTTATACACGTCATATCATTATACGCGTGTATATCGCGCGCTGTATATAGGTAGTCGTAAATGCGGTTTCTATATTTTTTTTCTCACTTACTTTTCACGGTCGATCTAGACGAAGGGGTGTAGAGGAGCGGGTGTCGAAGAGGACAATCTATATATAGCTGGAACATACAGCACATATAAACGGTCCGGGAGAAACTACCGAAAAACGAGCGGAAAAAAATCATTTGAAAATAATAATAAAAAAAAAAACAGTTGAGTTTGATGAACTCTCTCTGTCTCTGTCGCCGCCGTCGCTGAATCGTGGGAACCGTCGGCAGGTGCTCGGCGGAAGGCCGCGCCGCCGCCACCCACTCGTGAGCATTGGTACAAAGCACGCTCCGCCTAAACGCTAGCACACGCCTCCCCGTGCCGCCGACAATCGACGAGACGATTTTTAACTCTTTTGCGTCCGCTATAACATACACCTACCTACGTATAGCGTGTACAGAAGGTACAAAAATAAAATAATACTATTAATAATAAATACGTTTTTTAGTGGTGCGCATTGTATAATATTAGTATCTATATATATGTATATTATGGTACATATTATATTATTATAAAAGTGTATACCGCGTGGTACACGGCACAGGGGCAGGCTGCAGCCATCACTTTTATAATATTATATTCTAATACCTAGTATAATATAACATTACGTACAGCAAGAGCTGACGACAATGGACACGGATTCGCATCCTTTTCAAACGCCCGGCGACAGTGTTTGAAAATCGAAAACATTGTCGCTATGATGTAGGTATACCGTTGTATTTATAATGTGCATCGCGTTTTCGACATAATAGAGAGGGAAAAGCCGTGTATCCGATCGAAACCGTAATATCGCTACCCGAGTATAATACAATATTATGTATAATAATAATATAATATTATTTTTTATTGTTGTACACAAGACACGGCGTTTCCGCAAAGTATATTATTATATTATTTTTTCATAATTACTATTACGCATCTGTTTCGGTCGTTACAAATGTTACATTATTGTGATGCGAGTATACACATCACTGTTATAGAAAGGCAAGTCTCCAGAGTATTTTTTGAACGTTTTCAATTTTTTGACGACCGTATCGTGCATAATAATCAATGTTAAATAGGTACCTAACTGTATAATGCACAATCAAAATATTATACGATAAAAAAGTATGTAAATTTTCAAATAAATCGTCTTATTTTAAAACTAACAATTATTAAAAGATAATCTATATAATTTAGTTAATTATAATAATATTGTTTCAACAGTAAACGCCGATTTATGAAATTTTCATAGAACGCGCGATAGAGAAAAATAAGAAATCATTTCCACGAGATCGAAACGGAGTAAACGGACCATAGTAAAATTCAATACACTTGAAATTCCAAGTATATTTTACCTATCTGATGCTCTCTACGTGTTTTAAAATGTAATCAGTATAATATTTTACATGTCGAGAACAAAATTTAAGAACATTTTTTATAACTAATCAGTTTGGCCGTTTTAGACCGTATTGAAGTCTGAAACTATACAATGTAGTGATAAATGTTAATCCTATGTATAGACACCTTCCATATAAGTATAAACAATAATGAAATAAACAGTTTGAAAAATTTAAATATTTAGAAACGCCACTCTTTATAATGATCAATATAATTGTGATAGCAAGTTCGTTAATAATTTTCAGTAAATAAATTTTTGCGCCGTCTGATTCTCGAACAAATTGTTTTCGATGTTCTGCAGCCTGTAAACGCATCAATATACGATAATATTATTATACTATAATATGATATTATAAAATTATGTGCAATGCAAAAAAATTTCCGCAAAACGAATCTGGTATGTATTTGCGAACATGAGTTAATATTTACCTACACCGAAGGTCTGGTCTAATAAAAAACAGGTCGACTGTATTCCAAATTTCCAAAGATTATACTATAGCTAGGATTTCAGTTAGTGCACTTTTTCGACATGCATAAAATCGTTTGTATATATTATTCATAATCCACAGATTTATTTAAGGAATAAATATATAAATATATAAATTATTTTATTTATTATTTTAAGACCGAATTATTTAGAATTAATTGGGTTTGTATCCAAATATAGATAGTTAAAATGTAAGTGATAAAAATACTTCTATAAATTTTCAACGATATTATAATAATATTTTATAAAACGGTTTAATTTTCTGAGAAGTGTAAACATTTGGTGGAATGAAAGGTAAAAACTCATAGCCGCAATCGCTATGCGCAAAAAACGTACCATGTAAAACGTTAACTAAGACTGCGATTTTATTTATTTTTTTGGAAATGCGCAATTCACTTAATATGATTTTGATTAAAAATGCCAATGTTTCGTAATACATATGTGAAGTCTTAAGATAAACATTTTTTTTACGCATTTGAATAAAAAAAAAAAATTAATTGATTAAAAAAGAAATTACATATTTTTATACAGTTTTATAAAAATTGCAATTTAAGAAATACATGAATTTATTATCAAATATTTTTTTTTTTTGTTATAAAATATTTTTATTATACAATCTATAAAACAGTTTATAATAATAGCATAAGTGATGTTAGAAATGGTATAGGATTTAATAGGTCAGTGACAAGGGGGTTTGGATGGTTTTGCAGGCGGGAATAAAATTTTTTATATGAAGTTATGGCGACTTTTTGGATGAGAGAGGGATCGAAGATGTTAATGAAGTGTGCGGTTAGTTACATAGTAAGGAGCTTTAGTGATTTGATGAAGACATTTAGATTGAAATGTTTGTACATGGCTTAGATTATTGAAAGATTTGGCTGAATCCCATAATTGGATTCCGTATGTTCAAATGGGTTTATTAAATAGTAAATGAATTTTTTTCAAATTTGCCCTAACCTAACCTTATATGTTTGTTCCAATTTATACGAAAGGTTCAGAGATTGTTCTTAGAGATATCAGTAAAATTTAGAAAATAGTATGAATAATCAAGTTCGTAAATAAATCAAGTGATCCATCAAAGGTAGATTACCTATCTCATTCGAGTTTATTTACAAACCAAGGTATATTGATGACTAATATAGTCATAGAGCTGCGGTACAGTAAATAATAAATACATTGATATAGCGGCGTATTTTATGTTTATTCATATTTTTCCGGAAAGAAATTAGATTATACAGCTGGTATATCATATTACTAAATTAGGATAAAATATTTGATAAAGTTGGTCTAGATTTTTAAGTTTTCGGTGTTGACAGGACTTTGTTATCAACTTTGTACATAAACACTATATAATAAATGGAAATATTGCCTATACTATTACTCCTTAACGCAATCGATATCTAAACCTCTAATAAACGTGTTATTACTGTGTAATGTGTATACTGTTGAAATTTGCATGAACTAGAAAAAATATATTATTAAATATTATATACATAGTATAAATTATAACATCATTATAAAAAGAAAAACAGCTGATTATATGCATCTATTATAAATATATTATTTTACAAGAAATCATATAGTTTACCGAATTAAATGTATTTATAAAATCAATATGTCATACCTACAACCTACTCATGTTTCAACTTGGTCAATCTTTAAAAATTTAATATCATACATATTAGAATTTATAGACCATAAAATACAAATAAATTAAATAACCGTCTCGCTAACCATATTATTTCAAATAATCTGAATAATACAGTATAAGTATCGTATTTTATGATATAAGATATAACTACCAAAAATAAAATTGACTAATATTCAATTAAATAAAATGTATAGGTAACGTACATTCAGGAGCATCTTTGAACTTTGGGTGATGATGGAGTGTAATTCACATCCCTATATTTTCTACGTTGTATTCATTTACTATAAAATTTACAAACGCTCCAACAGTCGATGTATAAAATTTAAATAAGTATAATATGACAAAATATATTATAATTATAATAAAATATGTACAGAGGTAATGTTATTTTATTTATATGTGTATATTATTATTTTGATGCAGGATAAAATCTATTTTAACATCCAATTCTGTTGTATTTTTTATTAATTAAAATACTTATTAAATAACTCCAAAATGTTCGTATGAAAACATGCTCAATACACACATAAAATCGTGATAGCTATGATGGAGATAATATTTTCCCGGCGATGAATAAAAATTGATCTGTTTAAATATATCACTCCTATTAAAAAACTCAAGTATAACCACTGTGATATAGAATACCTTGTATACAATCTATAAGTTGTACATTATAAAATCGTCATCTTTTGAAGAAAACAACAACTTTTGTATAATTAAGATTTAACTATTACAAAAATATAGTACAAACATTGGACTATTATAGTACACTATGGCACTATGCCATGTCATAATTTACTGAAATTAATTCATGAGTACTATTATATAATTATTTACAGTATATTGTTTAAATAATAATTAATTCAAATATTTCAAGGATAAAATACAATTGGATATCACGTGTTCAATATAAAAACTAAAATGTGCCATGGCCCATAATTACATATACCTTAACATTTTAGATTATGATATATCTTATATAATATAACGATAAATTGTAATAATCAGTACATGGTTTCGATATTATACAACTTTTCATAACGAAATCAAAATAAAATGATAACTATTGATTATTAACTGTGGTGTAATTTAATTTAAAATGTTAAAGGAGGTACAATAATGAATCTTTAAGACATTAATAAATTGGACAACAGTTTGGACACAATAATGTAGGTAGGTGTACTATTGTACTTATCATTAATTAATAAATAAATACATAGGTTTGGTTAGGAACGTATAATACGATACATACACACACATACGAGCGCATTTAAATATAATTTACTTTTATATTATACTTACATGTAATCAAAATATTATATGATATATGACCTATTATAGTGCGTATATATATATATATTTATATATATATAAGTATCTCATTATTAGGGAAACCGGTAATTATTATTAATATTTTCTTCGTCTCAGCACGACGCACGTGCAATGTAATATAAATTATAATCGTTCGGTTGATTGTACTACGTTTAATAGTATACACAATATAATTATTATTATATGCATGTGTATGTACGTTAACTCGTGTTCCGAGAATACTCATGTTTTCGACGGAGAAAATAGAAAATACGCGTTCGACAACGCTTCGAGATGTATATTGTAAATTATAATGCAGTGGTAAATTGTTTTACTATTTCACGATGATAATAATATGATATTACTGTGTATATAATTATCATTGAATCCGAAAATTCGTAGGTATAATAGTAGATACGAGTACGCGTGAGTAGTTTGGAAGACTCTACCGTAAGAAAATTTATTGGCGTGTGGGGAATCTTTAGGAACGGAAAATATTATAGAAATTAAGAATTATAAAAAAAAAAAAATAGGACACGGACTGTTTTCTCATAAGCCAGTTGTAGAATTTTTACAAAATTCACTTTGTCTAACAACTATTTAAACATAATCATATTATTAGTCGTACAAGAGCCAAACGTACGTAATGTGTACCGATCTCGTACGGTGCCGTAGCAGCATTAATATAATATGAAATGAAAAATTTTAAACTCTGACGAATATTTTCTATCGACAAGAAAATATTGCAATATAAACCATTCGGATAATTTTCTTCGTATCGTTACAACCGTGTACATTATATTGTGCCTAATAATTTACGCAAATACGTATCCATAAACGAGTTCAGACTTTTCAGAGTAGACACAATATTATTGTAAATCAAAAATTATTACACCAAACGTTTAAAATTGTCGACTGTCGAATTACAGAATATATATACATTTACTATGTAAAATACGAGTATAGGGTTAATGAGCAATTTTGCTTACACAAGTGATTCTATATATAATAGAATAAATTATGATACAGGCCTGGAATTCAATATACTAATAAACACGTTGCAGGTGCGACGTCGAGATTTTTTGATGTTTATCTCAAAAAGTAATTTTTGAATGAATTGCGCTACCTGCAGGCCTACGCGTTGAAACCACATTCTACGTGCACATATTTCATATATTTATATACAATATACATATTATATTTTATAAATGTGTAAATTATATACCTATCACTGGGCAACATTATAATATTCAAACGACCATTTTTGTTTCAAACATATTTAAGCACTATGATTCCACAGTTGTGCATGAATAATATTCACTCCACAGAACTGTATAATGACGATGTTGACGCGATTCAAATATTTAAATATTGAACTAAGTACAGCTTAGTACACCATGTTCCTGTATACTATACCTATAACCAGCTAAAATCTAAATCGTCTATAATATCTTATCGCCGTTTGCTCGCGTTGCTTTTTATATTATGTAACATAATATAATAACCTATACTATAGAACCCTATGTGCAGTGTGCATTTATATGTATACTATATGTAATTATTATGCATCGATACAAGGTAAAAGGACATAAATGTATTATTATTATATACTCAATAAATAACATAAGTTATAAGTATGTACAACAGAGTTAATGGATAGACAGCTAGAAGCCTTGTTAACAAACAATAAGTATACGTTATTGAAGAGGCTATAGAGTCACATTTTAAACATACATGATATATTATCATGCTTATTGAAATCGAATATAATACCTAATTTAAATTTAAAACCTCTACCAATATTAGAATATTCACGCGTCACCTACTATTACTTAATATACTTATCTATTAAGATTAACGATTTATATACATACATATTTTCTAGGGTTTTTGAAACGAGTTTTAAGTCACTTAAGAAGTTTTATGAATATTATTTTATAATATTACAATAAATATTATAGGTATTATAGAAACATTCATTTCAGAATGGCATTCTACGTACGGACCGTTGTTGCTGCAACTGTACTTCATACTTATGGTATACGAATACCTGTGAATAAATGTTTATTGAAAAACAAAATTTAAAACATAATTTCCGCCCTATCTGCGTTGTAAAATTATATATAAAAAAATAGTTACTACTTACTATATTCATATTCTAATGGCACCTGCGGTAGTTACATAGAAATCATTAGTCCTGTCACCACTATCGTATTTATTAAACGTTATATCGACGATGGCGCGGTCATGAAGGAAGGTTAAAAACCATGACTTAAATAGGTTAAAATGGTTGATCATTTGATTATGATGAATAGTGCTCCATTCTGTAGGTGGTCTAATTTAACCTAAAGTATTTTAAACAACTATATTGGTAAAATACAAAAATGTAATTGGATATGAAAGCTATAAATCAAAGTCTAATCTGCAGAGCATCGAAATGGGTTATTTAATAAAAAAAAAAAACTATCTAATCAATAAAATAATAGATTTATTATATTTTTATTGACCTAAAAATGATAGGACCGTGTGCAAGAGAAACGGCAGTGGTTGAAATTATTTGACGATCAAATAACAAGAATAAAGAAAAATAGTTACACATCTTGTAGTAGTTGCACATCTTGTGCATCACGTGAGTTTTTCTATTTATACTACCGAAACTAGGTAATGCGTGTCTGTACAACAGCAGTTATACGATAAAATATATTCCTTTATTATTGGAATAGTGGAACAATAATTTACTACCAATTAAACGTATAGACATAACCTGTGCACAGTGTGTGTGTTTTTAATGGAGAGTTTTATTTTAATTAAAAGCACTTAAGTGTTTACGTTGTAAATCGTTATTTTAACATCTACCTGTCATATATAGTATTTCCACGTAAATATACACATTGGGCTTATTTATACTTCGATATGCTTGATTTTAGAATATGGAATTCGATGGAATTGTCTAGTTGTGTTTCAGTCATGAATAAATTTGATATTAAGATTAAAATTTAAAATATTGCACCATTAGGTTGATATTACACAATTCTATATCGAAAAATTAAATGGCCATTAATTAATTATATTATATATTTCTAATAGGTACCGCTAAATGTATAAATATATTATGCTAATAGTGTTGAAAAAAACAAGATTTTAATGCGACGAGTAAATTAAGAATACCTGTGACGTTTAAATAAACCTATATAATATAGTATAATATATACATTATAATATTACTTATTAGGTATATTAAAACACAACTGAAAAAAATCATTTAAATATTAGATTTTTAAATTTTATTTTGACGACACATTAAATGGGTAAAAAAAAAGATATAACATGATAATAATCAGAACACAGGAATTATTTTGTTGAAAGCATTTCATATCATCAAAATGTTCAAAACAAAAAAAAAATATCAAAATTGAATATATTTCTGAACAAATGATGCGATTTTAAAACATTGTTAAACAGTTTATAAACAAGCTTATATTTTAAAACTATATTCATAACAGATTGACAGAACTTAATTAGGACTCCAAATGTAAGCGATATTTGTTTATTATTTTTTTTTCCAATTAAGTTGAACTAAGAAATTTTAAAATGATTCCATTATTTTGAGTACGTAATATCACTAACCTAACCTATTTAATATCTCCATTATCGCTTATACATATTGTAAAAAAAAAAATAATAAAATAAATTTATCTATTTATATAAAATATAAATGAGTAGATATTGAGGTCTGAAACATTGTCTGATAGTGAACAAGAACAATTCCGCATGTAAATATCTAGGTATCTACCCTTTTACTTTTCGCATTATTCGATAATATGTTGATAAGTAGTATGGTGTAATGGTAAATTAAAATTCGGGTCTTACATTTTATATGCTATTTATCAATTTTCAAGTACCGGTTAATCGTTATAATGTATCAACTTATCAACTACGTAATAATATGTACTTTGTACTCCGTACAAACAGTTAAAACATCTGAAGGTATTACTAATAATGGCTTTTATTATTATATAAGTGGGTCCCCTTGGTATGTCCAGACTGTATGTATTTTCCAAAGTTTAATTATATATGATTTCATCCTTTGTGTTCAAAAATGCATCAATTTACCTTCATATTTTTTGTTAAGATTACACTTTGGTTCGACAAAAATAAAAAAGTAATAACACGTAATCGACTAAAATAAATAAATGTATATATGTTGAATCGAGTTATACAAATTACGCAACGTACTCTTATAATTATACGCGGTTAATGGTTATTATCATCTTTTTTTTAATGTATCTAGTAAATCAACGATAAGACTAATATTAAATAAAAAAAAAAAAATAAAAGGCCATATTTTCAATTACATGGCATTAACTTGAAAACTATGACTCGTCCGAATTCGAAATACTTGAAAATTTCGATTTAGAAAAAAATTTGTCTATCAACAACGTATACCCAGTATAAATCGAATTAAATCGTCGGTCGAAAAGAGAATAATTTGCCACTAGACTGTATGACATAAATATCCAATTATTTTAAAATATTACGCTCCTCATAAAACGCGCTGAAATTCCAAAAACCAAATTTCGAATAAATTTATGATTCGCGAAAAAATGGGGAGAGGGGCGAACGCACTGCATTTTCTGGATACAATAGCTGGGCTTCGAACAACTCACGAACCCTTTTTTACTTTTTTTTTTAGTAGATTTTTGTCGTTCTGCAGACGACTCGCATCATAAGATAGGTAACGGGTGTATAATACGATGTGATTGTATAATAATAATTGTGCGTATCGACATAATATTACATCGTAATAACTATGATGATAATATACGTCATAACATTATAATGCATGCCGCATGCGGCGTATGATGCGGATTCGAACAACGCGCATTGACATCGTTCAAATGAACCGTGAACGAAATCGATGGACGATCGCATAACGCGTACGAATACGATCGGATGTGTTTTCGTGTCGCGGCGGCGGCGGCGGCGTAATAATGGGAGGAGCGGGTTTCTCAACACTCCGTGTCGGCGGCGGTGGCTTATGCTTATGCACGTTTATAATACAATATAATATATATTATACACTATATAATAACGATATAGTAATAACAATAAATAATAATATCAATCGGTGGCGGTGGCGGCGGCGGCGTGACTGACGTGATGTATATTATAAAGCCACCTCGTATATTTCCCACCTCCCTAGACGGGCGGCACGTCGTGGCGCGGGGGCAAGATGTATCGCACGTTCCGCTCGCGACCCCGTACGCGCGCGCCGGCACACACACACACACACACACACACACACACACACTATATATTATATTATTTTATTGTATACAACACGGGTGCACGCTCACGGCTATGGCGTGTGTGTGTGTGTAAGACGACGTCACGAGCGATGTATTATAATATATTGTAAAAAAAAAATTACGTACGAGAGAAGAGTGTGAGGAGCCGCTACACAATATAATAGTAATAATATACCTGTACACGTTTATATATATATATATATATATAAATACAATAATAATAATAATAATAAAGTACAATAAAAGGTTTGTGAAGCGGTCGGGCGGCGCGTTCCCACGGCCCGCGCGACGACTACCATGTATAATATTATATAATATATATATATGTGTGTGTGTATGTGTGTGTGTGCTCGCGCGGGTAAAAGAAGAATAAGAATATTGCCGTCGCAGCCGTCGGGGCACGCGAAACGCACACACACGCGCTAGCGAGCGGCGCACGCCACTCTACGTATATTGGTAGGTAGGTACGCGTCCTGCTACCTTAATCGCATGCCGCCGACCGGTTATCGTTGTTGTTGTTTTTGTTGTTGTTGTTGTTGTTGTTATTATTATTATTGTAATGTTATGTACGGCGATGAGCAGTAGCGGATTGTGAATAAAAAATAAAATTAAGCTCGGGGAAGCTGTTTGACTGCAGACGCCCAAAATTTGTTTAGTCCTGGATACGTCATTGGTGATTTTTTTTTTTGTTTTTGTTTTGGTAGTAAATTGTATTGCCCTTAAATTGAAATTGCAAAGGACATGACGTGTTCCCATCAAATTTTCGATTACATCGATGGTTACTAAGCAACATATTATTGATTCATATTTTCCGCCTAAGAAAAATATAATATAACATTAAATTTAAATTTAAATTAAAAAAAAAAAAAAGAGGTACACAGTATTTTAGTTTTTGAGCTAATAGTAGTTCACTTTTATTTTTAACAATGACATAATAATGTATTCATGCATTGATATTATTCAATATATTTATCTCGACAGACATGGATCAAAAATGCCTGCAATCATTGATTATAAAAAACAGATCGTAGCAAACTGGGAAAAGTTCCGATATCCCGCCGTCATAAGCTGTCACTTTATGTATGAGTATATTATTATTACCTGGCAGCAGTCGATTTTATGTCTCGCTATTTTTTCCCGTTCGCGTTTCGCGAACCCATGCGATTATTATTGCGTGATTAAGTGAGTCCCCTGTTGCTGGAACCAGTTTGTTTTTAGTAGATTGCGTAGGTCTTACAACATTTACAAACGTTTAAACACATTGTATCGGCCTATTATTAAGTGTTAATAATTAATATTGACTATTGAATTAGCATCTCCGTTTTTTTTTTTAGCCTTGCGGTGACGGGGTTACAAGGATGCCGTTTATAGACTGCAGCTATTGGAGTAAACTGACACTTTGATAAATTGCCTTACCTCCTTATACTTTGTCCACCTCTCGAATAATAAATTATTTCCGACTAAACGTTATAACTGCTCATACATAGACTCGATGCCATTATAGATTACCAATAGGAGAGTACCTGCACTCCTGCAGTTCTCGCTCATCAAGCTACCTAAGATCTAACCGTTGTCACTTCTATAATGTGTATATAGTATACCGGTTGAAAATTTATATTTTTTTAAATAAGACTAATTTACGTACATCTCGTTTTTATACCTCGTGTCATGTATTATTTATTACTCAATAACAAAAAAATAAAATTTATACATTTTTCTTTTACTATTCCCTCATAAAATCATAAAACTATGTTTGGCATGCCTAAGGATTTCATCCTGCTACGGATCTGCATATCATACATATTTTTATACCATCTAATTTATAACGGAAACATAATAAATAATAATAATATGGACGCATCGTTGCGGTTATTTCATATATTTTTCCCCTACGCTATTGCCGGAGTGATGATATTCTCTTTTTCCTAGTCAGTACTTCCTTAGCATACATAAAATGTATAATATTACCATTATACGACAATATTATACGTTTATTTATACTAATGTCAAATGTACTAACCTATACATGGAAGCTGTACAAACGTACATATATTATTATCACCTATAGATAAGTTCGATGAATTTTTTTTAAACGACCATAAGCGTGTATAATAATAATAAATATATATATATATATTATATGCATGATTATTTATTGTAAAGAAACGAGATAAATAACAAGTCGATTGGCGACAAATGCTCATATATTATACTATTATAACCTATATAGTTGTATTATAGCGGTCCACGGAGATTATTACCCGGCGATACGAATTAATTATTCACGGGCTTAAATATTGTAATATAAACGTATACAGTAGGTACATCATATTATTTTAATGGTATAGTATACAAAGTGATTACCTAGGATTTTCGCACCAGCTAATACCGATTTTCAATGTCCATTACTGTCACAATTGAAATGTTAGTGGTGCACGCCGACAACGCACGTACAGCGCGTTATGTATTGCTCGAGCGTTCGATAAATCGGAGTATTAAGTGACCGGACCTAATGAGAAACTTCTACAACCACGGTGCTAACGAGACCAGAGCAAACTCGTCTTACCTAATATTATTACTATTGTTTATACTGGATTGAAGATTTATTATATTACTTGATAATGAATTTTATGTATTGATTTCAAATTATAATCTACCGACTTTGTTGTAACTGTATTAAAAATAATTAAATTAATATAATATGTTTTAACGTTTCTACGATTTTAGTATGACATTTATTTAATAATAATAGTAATAATATTCGAGGTAGATATGTTATCAAAATATTAAAAAGTTTACGATTCTTAACGGCTTCTCGATAATACTATTAATAACAGTATCGAATTACGGGCTTTTCCCTCGTACGGTATCCAGTATCCACGCAGAATTATTTAAATACACGACGAAATTATCAATATTATATTTTGTCTTACATTTTACATTAAACTTCTTCGTTCTTATCAAATATCATCGATTATAAATTATAATATTTTCATGCATATTTGTCAATCAATATGACTGGGTGCTGCACTTAACACACTTATATACGCATCGAATATCGATGAGGAATATATGTATTACAGTGAAAATAGTGTAGGACGTAAAATGTGTCAATAGATTAGAGAACTATGTGTATACTGTATAGAGTAGGTTTAGACGTATGATCGCGATCATCGTATAGTTTCGTATTATTCTCTTATGTAATCTCCGTTAATGTCCATGCTTCGTACTTTATACGGTGGTTGTATGTACATATTATAACGAATTTAGGATGATACTGATTTCTATTGAATGATTAATTTATATGTGTATAAAAAGGTTTCGGTATCTATAACACGTGTGATTATTTTCGATTGTAAGACCCATTGCGTGATAGCATTGACGCCTAAACCCCACCTGACGCTGTCAAGAAATGCGATTACGATATGTTTATTAATATATATATTTATATATTATATATTGTATATACGTTAAAATTACTGTTTATTTACCGGTTAGAGTAAATAGCATTCGGTAGGCACTTAATATAATAATACCTGTTAATAAGAAAATTATGTATACAAATCCCTATTTCTAAAAATAAAATAATGTTTGTCAAAGCATTAAAACTACATATTATATTGTATGAGTATGTATTATTATACAGAAGTTATTCACTAACCATGATGCTCGCTCTCTTTTATACTTAAATAATGTTTATTTTTTAAATTTTTAAGTATACTAAATTTAGTGTATTTAAAAATTGCACAAACTAATTCTTATAGTGAGATTGGTTGCAAATTTAAAGTACCCAAGTATCGAATTAAGCGTATAGCATTCGCTAAGTACATTACTTCAATGTTTTATCCCTTATAATCGCCAAAAAGTGGCTTATTTAGGGTTTTTTTTTTAAAGAAG
>NW_020271264.1:1176728-1200470 GCF_002803265.2 Melanaphis sacchari | reverse complement strand
TTTTGTTGATCTTGACGATGGCAAAAAATATTTGTATATTGCTTAAGTTACAAATAATAAATAAATAAAATTTGTGTTAACAAAAAATGCCAACGGCACGTAGTGTTCCCAAGCGGTCACCCATCCAAGTACTAACTACGCCCGACGTTGCTTAACTTCAGTGATCGGACGAGAACTGGTGTATTCAACGTGGTATGGTCGTTGGCGAAAAAATTTGTGAATTCAATATTATTTAAATTATTAGTAACTTAATAATGTAGAGTAGTGAGCAGATTTGACATCAAATATGTTTAATATTCTTCCAGATTGTTGGAACATTGGTTTAGATAGGGAGTAATACTATTATCTTAAGTTCGAATGTGATTTGAAAAAGTTTAATTTCGTTCGGGTTTGTTTTTAAGCATCCCCGTGTTTGGTTTTTTTGAATTTAGGTTTCCTAAGGGCTAAGAGTACCTATAATTGGATATAGTTATCAAATAGTTCTGATATATCTTCTTTTTGGATTTTTTCGTTAGTTGGATTGTAAGCCAAGAGGATTTTTATTTTTTTGAAATTGTTATAGAGATGGTTCAAGGTTGATCATATTGGGAAATGAGAATAATTGTTTGGTAATGCTTAATATATTTTTAAATTAAAATATATAGCCACTTTCTTTGCAGCGGCATGGAAATTGGAAAAACGCAGTAGATAAGTATTCTACATATATAATATTTACCTAATGCTTCGTACGTCATGTTTAAGCGTGTATCTGTATTTTGCGTACTTATCGAATATTATTATTACTGCTATACCTTATTATTAACACGCTCAAAATATTATTAAACCAGCACAGACTGTGGGAATTCTAAAAATAATTGCATGTAAACACGCTGAGTTTGAAAGGTTAGAGTATTTTTTTTTTCACGAAACAGAAACATTTATAAAATATATTATTATAATCATTGGCATATATAGTGTAATCCAAATCCTTATATTCAAGTATATTTTCGCATGCTACAATAAAATCTTACTGAAACGTTATTAAAACGATAGGTATACCGTAGACCCACCACTAAACACTGTGTAATAATGATAATGTACGGTCAAGTATTATTTAGGATACATCGAGATCTTATGCTATAGCAACTTTTTAAAGTTATATCATAATAATTATCAATTTTATTGCTTTTCATGTATTTATTATATTATTATATTATTATATGTATATATTTAAATACATTTTTTTCTTGGTGATTGTTATTAGTCTATAATGACTAATGATTGTTATAAAAATGTTTCTAATTTCAATATGCATACAATATCAAAAATGATAAAATGTATTTTCATAGAAATTTGTACTTACCTAACTATATTAAATTTCTATAATTTTATAAAATTTTAGAGAGAAAAAATGAATTATTAGGTACACAATTAAATATTTTTAAAGTGCATTAACGTTTATAATTAAGTAGGTACCTATCTACTAAACCATTTACTAAACCAGTGTGGTAGTGTGTAATATATTTGTAGATACAGTACACATCATTTAATATTATAATGAGATTACTTTTTTTTTATTTATCATTTACTAGATTTTAATTTATAATTACCTATTTTTATAACATTATGACGTCTACAAGGAGTGTTTCTATTTTCTTCACTTCGCAAATATTGTAGATAATTACTATTAATACTAATTACATGACTCAAACCCATACTTATTGACTATTGTTTAGAATGATTAAATTAAGTACATTTAAAAAAAAAACATATGCTTATTATAACCGCTTACAACTTTCTTCATGTCATATAATATAAGTAATAATACACATTAAACATAATACAACACGCCCATTTCTGCTATTCTGCTCAAGGGAATAGGTATATTAGGTAAGCATCATGCCATTAGAGGTGTATTCATCTATTATTTACCTATTCCCATTTATGGTACAAAATACTTATTGGTTATTTAACGCTTAAATAGATTTCGTTTTGCAATTCATCAAGTTAGGTTATTCGTATTCCTATTTCTTTTAATCAGATGTACAAATTTATGGCTACATCTAAATTGGTTTCAACACCTCAAAATATAGCTACGTCCGAATTGCATGTTATGTACCACAAATTTATTTATCATGCACTTATGTGTACTACTTAATAATGAAATTAATAAAATCAAAAAGTAGAAAAATTGGTATATACGGCATTACCGACAACAAAATAAATGAAACAATACTTTTAAACATTTTTATTGCATGATGTTGAATATCACAATATAGACAATATTTTTATTATTATATTAAATAATAAATTATCTATTGTGTATTGAAGTTGTGATGTTCTACGCTCGAAATGTCAAAATAACACCATCAAATTTGATAATATTATTTTTTTGAAACGCTTTGTAAAAATGTAAGATACATATTTTATTTGATTAACTATAATCGTTTTATTTTAATTTTTAATACTCACAGTGTCACCTCCAATATTTAAATATTTTGTTTTAATGTAACAAACCAGGTTTTTTCAATGAAAAAGTGAGTTAAATTATTTTATTTAATATTATACAGGGAATGTAATTCGGATAGATCCCTCAATGAGGTGGCGTGGTGGCATGCAATTTAAATGTACCGCAAATTGTACATTTGGTAGTTTGATACTTGATCTTGATATTTACAATGAATGTGACATTATAATTTGGAAAATTTGGTACAATAGCTAGAGACATTTATATTTAAGGCTAATTGACATGTGATTTATAATTTATTATAATAATGACTATAATATTATTTAGCCTGTATTTAAAAAAAATGATTTAAATAATATTATAAAAAATTTAATAATTATATTAAAGACGAAATTTTTAAACTACTTAGTCTCCATAAGAATAGTATTTGCTTAAAAAAAAATAAATAAATTATACCTATATATTTTGTGTTAATAATAATTATACCTAATATTAATACTAATAATTGACAGGTAGTTAATTATGATTTTACATAATATTATAAAATTTATAACATAATCTGTATTTTAAATAACTATTTAAATAAAGAATAAAAACAGGTAATATTTAAATAATGTTGAAGATTTTAAAATTAAAATAATCTGAGAACCAATTCAAATTGACTAGATTTTATAGTAGGTAATTTAAAAACGCATAATTTGATGCAAATATTATATTCCATAAACTTTATATTGATATGACATAAAATCTAATGTAAAGTAATTATTAGTAATAATTATAATGTAGGGATGGGTGATAGTTGATAAAGATAAGAATAAAATTATATTTTTGCATATTTGATAATTAAAAAAATAAAATCGTAAATTTAAAAAATATGACCAAAGTCATTAAAGTTAAATGAAATAAAATAAAGGAAGTCAAAAAAAGTTAAAATGTTGAAAAGCGGATAAAAAAGTAAAATATCATAGGTAATTTTTAATTTCAAGTTTTTTTATTAAATTATAAAATTTTTTGTATTGTTTTTGGCTAGAAAATTGGTTAATATTTATAAATTAATAATATCCTTATTACAATATCCATTGAAATTCGAATACTGTTTATTTCAATATAATATATATAGCTAAATAGCTAATATTTAAGTACTATCCTTTTGAAAATCGAGACTTTAGACACTGTGTTTCGGATATTTGGTTACACCACACCACATCTAACTAAGTATAATATAAACAATAAAAACATACTCTCCGAAAACTCTGAATAATTAATCGTGTATTGTGTTTAGATTGTAGTCTTGCAAAAGTTTGGCTCGATAGATGACAACCGACTGTCCAAACACGGTTTAAATACGACTGACTTCTATATCTATAGTATAGTAGTAAAACTTTTATAAAAATACGAACGAATTACGAGTAATTAACGTAAACCTATCAAAAAATGTATATATTTCATGTATATTATATGCTGATGTATATATCCCGATGAAATTTTTTTACACCAGTTTCTGGTTTGTGGCGAACGAATTTCTTAAGATATGCGTACATTCAATATTTAAATATATGTTTTTACAATTATTGTGTATCATACATTTATACACGTCCAGGACTGTGGCATCGGGATCAGATATTCTTTGCTTCGTAGCGGCCAAAATAGGTGAATGACTACATTTTAGTATAGACATTATATAGACGAATACTCGCATGTACGTTTTCCAGTTTTTTTAAATACTTTTGTCGTCTTAATTTTTGTAGTGGTTGTTTAAAAATATTTATGATGACGTATAATATGAATTCTCATAAAACTTCACGCGGCGCCGCTACTGACGTCCCATTATAAAATTTTATTTTATGTACTTTGATTCGAATGTACGCGCGCACTAAAAAAAAAAAAACAAAAAAAAAACACGAATTTTATGTATATTATTATAGCGTGTCGCATTAAAAGCGGGTCAAATTGTCGCGTCATTGGTCAATATGGGCGAGGGGGGGAGACACTCGTTAGCGCAGAAAATTATAAACGTACACGTATAATTTATACATAAAATTACCTGTATATAAGTATTTACATACACACACATATATTATATTGTATACGTACAAGCCGAACGAGTACCACGTCCGCGAGTACGTGTGTTATTCTAATTAGCGGCTATCGCGTCATTTTCGACGACTCTCCGATCCGGTCGCACGTGTCCAAACAAGGTGAAAGACCACTCCGGCTACTCGCTGTACGCGCGCGTTATATATAGTTAATTACCCGCCACTCGGACTGTGGGAACGCCGTGTCCTGTGTGTATACGCGTTCGCATTTGCATAACTCGATTAGATGACTCGGCGCGGCGCTCTCGTGGAGTGGAAATTGGGCATGTTTTCCAGTATAGGAAATCGGCGGCGGGCAACCGGTTCAGGATGTACACGAAACAGAACAAAAATAATAATACATAACATACAAACGACGTCTAATATACACACAGAAATACACACACACACACATTCACGGAGCACACAATCGCGTACATACGAAATTATCCGTACATAATAATATTATACACCCATAATATTATTGATACGCACAGACACGTCGACGATCGTTGCACACAGATTATAATTATGAATTGCTACAGGTAGGTATGTATACTGCATACCTACGTCATTGAACGTTCGCGTTTATGATATCACATAGCGGTCTATATTGTATCTATGTTGTATCGATTCTATTCAGTAGTTACACGTGCCGGAGACCCTATTTTATAATATACATAATACATATACATTATACATTTCAACTATGCAATTTATTAAACAATCAGTTTGCGCGTTTGTGTGAAATTTAAAACAGAATCAATGTCTGTAGGTCCCCTGTCAGAATATTTATATATATATATATATGATATATTTATCAATTTTTCTCAGTGAAGACGTTGATATATGATTTATACGTACAATAATATAATATGACCGTATTTCTATATCATAATAATTAGCAATGCCGCCATAAGCCATCATGCTTCTCGGTGACTTCGGGTACACTGAAATAATAATTGTGGTTTCGTATTGTAGTAATATACCATGGGTGGCCAACTTGCGGCTCACGAGCCACACGCGTGGCTCTAATCATTCTCAGATGCAGTTCGCGTCTTTTTTATAAAATCAAAATTTACTCAATATTATAATGAATTTTAATTTTTTAGGTAGTAGATTATAAAAAATTTACCAAATTATGTAAAATGTGTCTAAAAACATTTTGGCTCTTGGTATCATTGTATTTGTCTATGCGGCCCGCGAACCTATTCATGTTGGTCACCCCTATAATATACTATAATATCATGTAAATATAATACAAAGTGTTTAAATACTTTAGAATTTAAATATACGTTTCAATGTTTCACGATTTATTGACATTTTAACCTCATTATATAACATTGCTAAAAATACTTATGAATATTAATGATCCCGAATGGACAACAATATACCACAGTCCACAGAACTTAAAGAGTTTTTAAACCTAAAAATATTATTGTATTTGAAATTACTACAAGAGCAACACACTACATATCAGTTTAAACTGTTGGGAACAACACTAATTAAACATTTTTTTTTAAATTTTTGCAATAATAATGAACCGGATAATAAATGCGTATAGACATAATGTAAACAACAAAATCCTTAAATACAACATCAACGGTTTTGAGTCTCCTCTCGATTAAGTAAAAATTTCAAAAAAAAAAAAACAAAACACAATAATTTAACAGTATATACATTGTACGATGTGAATACATGCCATGGCTATTCTTGAACGAATAAGCGATAACCGTTTATTAGTTGGTCGCATCATCAATATGGCAATATACCATATAAAATTATATACGTGTTTAATATTTAATTATGACAATATGATGTAAGTGTATAGTCATACAGCTATATAATACAGCGGTGCGCAACCGATCTCATGTTAAGCCCTTCCACCTCGACGTCTCGACAGTATAGGTATCGAAGCTTTATCGCTTCAAGCCGTACATTTGTATATAAAGTATTATAATACACAATATCGCATGTACCTGTATAGATATTTTATACACCTCTAGCCGTACGTACACATTATGACGACGTTCCCAAGCAGGTTGTGTTACAACGCAATGCCCCCGTCGTCGCCGGGGTGTGAGAAGAATATTAAAATAATAATACGTGTATACGGTACACGCATATTATTATTATTATTATCTATAAACGCGTACATATTGTGTCGATGCATAGGCGCGAAGAGTTGAGCAGCACTCGTATTATAACGTGTTTTTTCGGGTTTTTTCTTTCACTACCTCTCTCCCCCCCGCGTTTGGGTCACTGAACAAATATTGAATTTAACCCGTCGCCCGTAACGCCGCCACCGCCACTGCCGCCCCCGCGAGATGCCTGAACAAACACGGCGCAGTCATAGCTGTCATACCTATATAGTATATGCAGCATATACGTATGTACACTATTACGAGACGCTATCTGTGGTTTAATTGCGTCGAAATCCCTCCCGTGAGAACGTCTCCTCGTCGTATTATTATACATTATATATATATATATATATATATACATCGTCATAGCTATAAGCTATATAAATATATATATGATAATAATAATAATTTAATCGCTGTGTAGCATAGACGAGCTATCGCACCAGTCTCAGTCCACGGGTCCGTAAAATTATTGCCGTAGACGACTGTGACAGACGGTAGCAAATCGCTGGTGATTACTCTTCGGAATTCCTAAGACTTTCTCCTCCTCCGTCGCCGCTCTCGCGGGGCACTCGACGACCCGCACGCACCGTGTGAAAAACGCGTGGATCGCGCGGAAACGAGACGATCTGCGCCCAAAAATAGACGCGATCATCAATTCAATTTTGTCGGCCACGCGCACCGTCTGTTCACGAAACGAAACCGCGGAACGGTATTCGTATATAATATCACATAACGTACCTACCCGTTTAACGTCTAACAACGTCTTCATACGATTGCGGTCGAATGACGTGTACGCTTTTCGTTCGAAACGTTATTATCGTGTATATATGCGCATTACTGCAGTAGCGGTGTTTCTGTACAATACACTGCTGTCACCGTAAAGCCGCATTTAGGAACCGCGACGTCCTTGTCGGCGAAACCGCGAGCAAATAGGTCGACCTGAACGATTATAATTTGTCGGAGGTATCACCTCAATCTTCTTCATCTATAAAACATATTGTATGATTTTTTTTTTTTGTAATGCGACAAATCATTTAATCGTTTGACTTCGTAACAATCGTAACTGTATATCATACTATATGTGTATACGTCGATAGGTCAGGTTTTGCCGAGTATTTTTTTTTTACATTACTGCGATTGGATAAGGCACACGTTTTACAACCGTTTCGGCGCGTATGACATTTATATAGAAATATTCTATGTATATGCTTAACACGTTGAGCTCCGCTAGTGTTTACGGCGCAGTGCCCTTGTCGCCGCGCCGAAACTACGTACGGTCGACTATGCGTCGACAGGGGCGATACGCGACGGCGCGACGCTGTAATACGTACTTATCCTAGTATGTAACTAATTGAAAATAATAATTTATTTCATATATTATTAAATAAATAATTATAGAGTGACGTGTATGCACGAATGGTTCGTTTACGACTAGAATAGCCACAGAAAAAAATAAACAAATAATAATAATAATTTTCATTGCATAATAAAAATAATTTTATATTTTTCGAATCACCCTGTATTCTGAGGAACACGGTGTATACAGCGTAAAATAATTTGTATGAATATGTTAGTGTTGGGAATGTTATTTATACCATTTATTATGTCAAATTGCGATAGAATTATAATAATACGGTGTATAATTATTATCGGCGATAAACGACGTCGTGATTTCGGGAAAAAATAAATATCCAAACTAAAAATAAACAAAATTAAAAACCAATGGTATCGTTTGATTCATAACAAGGAACCTGATCGCCTACAATAAATTTCAGACCGTTATCCCGTAGCCAGTAAAAATTATAAACCATCAAAGTGAACACTATATTTGTCGACGGGTAGTCGACAAAGGCGACCCGGGCAATGTTGCCGATGTCGACTACCCGTCGACAATGGCATTGAACGTGTTAAGTGACGGTAAACCATGAGCATATTTCTTGATCCTAGTATGTTTCAGTGCGGAGGCGGAGCCAAAACCTTTCTGTATGATGTCAGATGTTTACATATTTTTAACGATTCTAATCTGATTCAGCGTGAGGCGCTGAATCTATATAGGATTCATAATTTTAATGTAAACGCTTAAAACAAGTATGATATTAAATTTTACATGGATTATTTTATTATCAATATTTATATTTATGAATTAATCGTCGTTTTTTTATGAATTAATTAATAACAAATATGTATTTCCGTTTTTATTACTATGCACATTGATAATAAAATAATTCATGTAAAATTTAACATTATATTTGTTTTAGTGTTTAAACTGAGATTACGAATTCTATATGGATTTAGCTCCTCACGCTGAATCAGATTAGAATCGGTAAACATATATATTATACATAATGCGGAAAGGTTTTAGCTCCGCCGCCCGCGCTGAAACATACTGGGATCGGGAAATACGCAAACCGTGATGGATTATGTTTCGATCGATCGTTGTGTTGATGATTTCACGATCGATGTTTTATTATCAATCAATAACATGCGTTACAACGATCAATCGGAAAAATTGCGATCGTTCGACGCTTGCTGCATCACGTGCACACACAATGCGAGTGTACACGATAATAACTGTTTGCTGTAACAATATTTAAAATGTACGTATGTATACCTAATTATATAATGGTATACATTGCAGCACCTGTTTGAACGGAAAACCTTTTAAACGATACACACCTACGTGATGTGCACGGTAGTACCTATACTATTATGTGTATTGCACGGACGTTTGTTGGCCGAGTGCGTGCCGGTCGCACGTTTCGCATGTAAATAATAAATTTGTCCCGAACCCGGTGGTGTAACAACAGAAATATAACGTTATAAGCAATATAGCGTACGCGATAGGAGTGTAGAAAAACTGAAAAATATTTTCCTGCAAACGTCGTTATAATAATGACATAACAAACTGTGGAATATTTTAGCGGGCCGTAACTGAGAAAAAAAAAACATACCTAACATTATAATATATGAAACTGTTACGGTATAGGAAATATAATAATGTATTATTCCGTGTGATAAGCGACGACGGCGATTCGATATAATATAAACGGCGGCGGCGACGGCAACGGTCGTCGTAATGAGCGCGCGACCGTCACGGGTTAATTACTGTTGGCGGCGGCGGCAATGGACCGGTTCCGTGTAAATGGACTGCGGCTGCCAAGATTTATGCGAGAGTAACACAGGTAGCCATCACCTGCCTTCAGTTCTCACGGTACCGCCGCCGCCGCGCTCCTTGACCCGAAACAGGTGGCCGTATGGTGCGTGTGTGCAGTGTATAATGTACTTACACATATATAATTCCTATGGTGTGGTGTGCTGCAGGTAATAGTAATGGCGTAGTAGTATAAATGTGTCTCTACGTGTGTTTGTGTGTGTGTGTGTGTGTACATATAATAATAACTTTATACGATGCGTGCGAGCGTGTGACGCGATGATAACGACTCTCATCGCGCCACTTATGATTATTATTGTTGTCGTCTAAACGATGATTGCCGAGCACACGAAACGCGTGACACGAGCTCGCTGGACGCGCTTCGTACCGACATCGTAGTTAGCAGCAAGCCTCCATCAGTGCCCGATGTGAGTGCAGCGAGCGCAGGAAGTCCAGGGGTACAACGCGTCCGGAGACCCGGGCCGAGTTTATTTTAGGGGCCCCCGTGTTGATATCCTACAGGAGGGTGTTTTCTAACTCTGCAGTAAAGTGATAAATTATTATCATGAAAAGATTGAATAATGGTCGAGAAAAAAATTATTATGAGAAATTACTTACATCCGCGATTGCCTACTACGAATTGTTGTGGACTCAGTTTTTATGTCCTTAATGCAGTTGAAATGTTTTCTTTTTTCAATCCATCTTCGCGTCTACAAAATAACAAAAAAATAAATATATATTTAATGCATATCGAATGGCTATTATAAATAGCAATTTTTTTTTAAGTGCCCTCTAATATTTATGGCTCCACACCGACCTCTTCCGAGATGTAGACCCGGTTACTAAACAATATGAGTACAGCACATACCTACATGTGTCGAATCCGGATGAAGGGAATCAAGATTTCGAGGTCCGTTAGCTAAGACGCTACATCGATAATTGTTGTCTCATCCTTTTTAAAAATGCGTGACAGTTGATCGCATCGATAGAACTCAGATATCGTCATCACAACATGTCGATTAACATATCAAGCCAGTAATAAAACTGACGAAACCAAACTCGAACGAACTGCTCTGCGTACATTTGCTATATTGCGGCTTACCAACTTGTAATGGAAATATCTAACACAAACAACATTTACAATGCTTAGATTAAAAGAAAAAAAAACCGAAACAACTTAATTTATTTTAAAGATTTTTCATTTTGAAAAAACATTTGAATACATTTTTATAAGTATCACTTTTATACAGCAATCATTTTATTTTTAAATTCGGGGTCTAACACGCATTGTATATTATGTTTATACCGAATTATTATTATGTATTACAGTCGGTGTCGTCATTAAAGAGGACTTAGACGTGAGGGGGCACGCTTGTCGTAAAAAATAATAATACAACTTTCTAATATTCGTCGTCGTTGCAGTGCTTCAGAATGCGTTGACGTAAATGCGAACTCACGAGATGATATCTGCAGAAGTGGAATAATTAACTACTTTTTTCCACCGTTTGCCAGTCTACTGTAATAACGTTACACCTACCGTTAAAAAAAAATTATATTATAATCTGCGGATCAAAACGGTATATTATAGACTATAAATATATATGAATATTATTATTCACATGTTGCAGCGGCGGTGGGAAAAACCATTTAGGAACTAAATTTTTTGGTTGAAAATTATTGCACTCCTATGACTGCAGTCAAAATCCAGTATACCCGTTTTTTATCATCGTCGTTACATAAAATTATTAACGTATGCGTAGTGTTCACTGTTCTAGAACACTTTTTAAGAACCCGGTCTGCTCTTGCGTCCTCGAATAATATTTAAAATCGTATTATTATTTTTTGTATTTTCGGGCAATGAGGTGTTATAAAATTTACTGTGAAAGTAGCTTCTCTGCAATTAATAGGCCACTCTATTTATTATTACTATTATTTATTTTTATTTTTTTGGATATGTGTAATATCTGTAGCTCATTACTCGTTGCATTATGGCTGTAAGAGTATATGAAAATCTCTCTCATGACGCCGTCGATACTGTAACGTTATACTTTATACCATTATATGATGCAGCGTAAAATGTTTCTGTATTTTTTATGCCTTGACTTGGAAAATGTATAATAACATTAATAACGATATAATTTTATAAAGGGCCCGACATAAAAATAAATATACACTGTACTTACTAAACTAAAATAATAAATGTTAAATTAAGACCTGTTTTAAAAATGTTTTACTATTTAAAACATAATCTTTTCGTGGAGCATGTGTAATAAACTTATTATATTTGTAGTTAGTTGGTCAGTGGTCATTTTTTTATGTAACTCATGATATATAATATCGTATTCAACGTATTTGTAAATGTATAACAAAATCAACACCCTCGAGTTTCGACCGGATACGACGAATTATGTTTGAATGGTTTTTTCTTTCTATTCTAATTTCGACTGATTGACCACAACTATTACTCGTTTACAGATCTAGAATTATAATAGTATAATGTTATGGTGTGCGAAAAAGACGTATTCGAAAGTTATACACGTGCATACAATAATAATTGCATGCGATTCAACGACAAAGCGAAATCCACTTGTGAGTACAATACATATGTAACATAATATTTTGTGTAGAAGAAATTTCATTATTGTTATTATCATTAAAATATTTTATTATACTAAACTCGCGCGTTATTATTGTTTATACTATGCGATGATTGCGACGTTTATGATGCGTATACATTTAATTTATACATTTTGTAATACAATTTTAGTATACATATGTTTTACATTTTAGTGATAGGTACCTGTGAGCTGGTGTTTATAACATTTGTAATAGAGTTATTATGTTATCTCTAATCATAAGCATGTTCCAGAGGTCCCTATTGAATTTTTTCCAACTAAGGCCTTGAAGTGAGATAATTGGATGTTGTTAAATTAAATCATGTTAGGTAAATATTGATTTTTACAACTATAGATTAAAATATAAAAATATTACAGCAGTTTTCAATGTGTCCTTTCTAAAAAATATAAAATAAAATATCAAAATTTTTCTGACGTTTAAATTGAATTATCTGGTTTCAGTGTTTATTATTACGGCATATTTTTGTCACTGTTGTGAGCCATTATGTTCACACAGCAAACCGGTAACCATTGCTGAAACTATCTTATAATTAAGAACTATAAAATTATGTATAATTAGTACAAAATTATTTTGGCATTTTGTTCGCATAATATAATGCATGTTATTAAAAATAATGAATACTTTGATGAAAATTTTCAGAGATGGAATGCCTTACCTCTTCTATACGCACGCTTATGTCTCAACACTATTTTTTGCTATAAAACTTATGACGATGGTTATAAAGACCGGATTTTGTATATATATTATGCATGTTCATATTTTTATAAGCAATAACATGCAGTAAATTGATGGATTTTCATTGATCATACTTCAATAAATAACATTGTAAATTTTTGCATATTTATGTTTTGATTTTATAACTTAATAGCTGTAGCCTGTAATAATCAAAAATTATTTTGCATTATTTGTGTTTTTTAGAATATTTTTGAAACTTTTTTAGCGCATATTTTAAAATTTTAAACACATACTCGTATAAATCCGGTAATTAGTTATAAATATATAGCAACAGATGCTCCTTATTAAATTTTTTAGTATTCAAGATCATCTAACAAAACGAGAAAATAATATGTTGTGATATTATGTTTTTATTACTAAAATTTTATCATTGGTATATCGATGATAGTTAGATAAACATTATACGTTATAAATTATAATGCAACTGCAGTTGCAATAATTACGGTATAGCTGATGTGTGGTAGATTTTTTTTCTTTGACAGCAATTAATTTTTAATCTCGTACTACTCGTCCCGGTATGAGCATTTCAAAAAAAAAAAAAAATAACTCCATACATGCACACAAGTTGAAAATATTAAAAATAAATTTTGCCTCAATAAAATTAACTTATTAATGATATAAAAACAAGAAAAAATGTGAACAAGTGAGTACCGCTCTACTGTACAGTAGGTGTCGAATGGTGTTACTGTTATAAATGAGTTAAATTTAAATCAAATAAAAAATGAAGAGAAAATAAATCAAAAAAAATCGTCGAAAACGGTTTGCTCTACTATTTTACATGTTTAAAAATAACATATTGTCATTATATTATAATAATTTCCATGTGCGTCACAAGAACGACTAAACGATTGTTTTGAATAAAACCCATCACGATGCACAGTCTGTATTACGATAAATATAAGCGACTAGTGACAAGTGACACAACAGCATTAATAGTATAATAATAAAATAAAATAATTTTAAATCGTTTTTAACAACTAGGTATTAAAATATTATGGTAATAAAGATGAGTAACACGAGAACACGACCAGTGACCTATGACTTCAGACCAGTCAGATCATTAGGCATATATAAATATTGAATTATAACTAATATGTAAAGATATGCGCAAAATCGTAATAATACACTAATGTCCGAGTCATCACCGAATGATAGAGGTTCAGGGTTAAGCCGGTTATCTTGATTGACGCCCGGTGGTGACTAACTGACGCATTTAAAATCGGACGTGAGTACTACACGGCAATCATGATCAATAATTATAAATGACATCTGCGATCTATCCGAAGTATCTGCTCTTACGACACGTAACCTGCCACAATAGAGATACTATATTGAAGAGATAATAAAGCTTGTTATTGCCTATGTTTGATACATGTGTATTAAATATAGGTATATAATACGAATATATAGCATATACAATTAATCTATGTATTTTGGAAATCACATTAGGTACATACGTAATATGTATATAATAAAATCTATAACAATATCAAACTTAAAAGAATAAAATAAAATTAAAAAAATCTAAGTGAATAATATTTTAGAATTATAAAAAAATAATGAACATTGTTAATCACATCGTTTAAACATATAAATTTGGTCCAAATTTGAATTTTAAATGTCTATAGAAAAATTGAAGTTATATATTTTTTGAAGTCTTTAATTTCAATGTGAATTACTGATAAGAAATTTTGTACTAAATTGTAAATTCTTAGATATAAAAATTTATTATTTTATGCATTTTTAACTACAAAATAATTTTAAAATTTTCGTGTTTAGTGAAAATTTCAAGTATCAACAATTATTTGTTTTTTTTTTTTTATTACAAAGTATCATATTATACCGTTTGAAGAAAAGTTATTTTAAGAGTGTACGAATTTGAACTTTAAACGTTTTTAAAAATTTTTCCGGTAATTTTTTTTTTTATTTTAAGTAAAAATATGAATGAGGAATTTTATATTAAGTTTATAAATCTTAGATATGAAAATAAAAATTGTGATTATCTCTAACTAAAAACCAATACGTACATTTTTGAACATAATATACCTATAATATCTTTAAAATAGGTTTAATATTTTGCTGTTCATCGATTGTTTGAAGAATGATGAAAAACGGAGTAAAGTAGTTTCTAACGTTTAATATACTGCCATTGTTATCGTCAATTAGTCCAGAAATACCTTTGATTTTATTTATTTGCTAATATGGTAATTATTTGGTTGCAACTCGAATCAACAGCAAAGCTTCGAATAGTACTATATAAACAGTTTAAACAGTAATTTTGTTGTAGCCACTCTAGATTTAACACATATTCTACTGGTATAATAATGATCTGGTGGTATTTCACCTACTTAGTGTATAGATGCCAGACGGTTACCGTCTGCTAGTCTGCTACTTAGTTTGCAACTGAAAAACAGTGAACTTTTTTGATACCATTGCAATAATTAGTTCGTCTGTAATTTTACGTGGTATGAATTATAAATGAATTATTCTTTCAATGGCATCATTCCACGACATTTTTTTAATGTCCATTCTTTTTCATGTACCTGGACCCTATTTTCCAAATTTTCAATGAATCAAAAGTTTTGCAATGAGCTTTCCAATATTAATCCGTTTTCAACCGTAAGACATTTTTAGTTTAGAAATATAGAGTCAACTAGACTGTTTATTAAATCAGGGTGGTCGGACAACTAAACGCCATTTACTAGGGTACAATGAGCTGTTTGAATTCGAAAAAAATAAATAAATACTATCATATTTTCCCTTTGTGTAATGTATCAAAAAATGCACGGTTCCAATCAACTTTTTATGGTAAGTAGAATAATGCACCGCCAATTTTGTATTATTGAGAGTATAATACATATAGCTTTCTTTCTTTTTTTTCAGTAATAAGATGTATGACGGAATTGTTTACAAATGTAACAAATGAGGTATTGTTAGTTAAAAAAATTCTAATGTCTGTGTTTAAAGCCGGCGTATGAGATGAATTTACATAAATTATCAGTTTTATATGACAGGAATACATCACCCCGATGATATAGCAAATGTACCGGACTCGCTTGTTAATTAAATATAAAAACACAGACTTAAAAATGTTCTTAACTAACGAATAACGATACTCTCACTCATTATATACGTAAAAAAAAACGTCCATAAATATAATAAGTGAAAAGGAGTCAATATTTATGAACACCAATAAATATAATATACAAAAATCAATAACTCAAACTCTATGCAAGATCAAAATAAAATTGAAGAAAATGCAAACACTACGCCAAAAAAATTGTCACAAATTAAATATATTAAGTCAACCAAATATTATCACAAGCTTACTAATGAATAAACTAAAAGATTTCAACCATCGTCAATTTGCCTACATCAATAACAATCAGATAAACAGCAACACAACAAAATATTAGAACGGTATAAAAAGTTAATAAATAAATTGTAATAACCTATTCATATGCACGTCCACTCTAGCTCATAAATTCAATTGGAAGTTACTATTGCAATTTTACTATTGACCACTGGTCAAAGTCAAATTTCGTTTACCTAGATTTGATAAAAAATTAGGTAAGGCATCCATAGTAGTTTGGACTCGACGTAGTCCCACCGTGAGATCTTCATTTGTGATTAGTATACGAACTTTTGTGTAATGAGGAAACAATCTGTGCACCACAGCACGCCGCACGACCCGCAGCGTGCCGTATAATATGCGCGCCTAATTATAAGCCTTAACTAGAAAATTGGTTTTTTGAAAAAAGAAAAACCACTTGGCTAAACGGTTCACGAATATTTATATATGTTTCGGTTAATCGTTGAGAGAGCTCTAGCGCGGCGCATTAGACTCGATTATAACCTATATTATATAAGCGTTCCTATAATGTAATATAATATTGTGTTGTTAAAGTACGTCCGTGTAATTACGCCGTTGTAATATTTCACTTCGCCTCCCCCCTCCAGTCTCCATCATAGGGTCTAATAAACGTCTTTCACGATAATAACAATAATTACAACGTATCATTTTAATATACGTGTAAAAGTGTTTAAGCGCAAATATTTTTCTCCCGATAGAAACGATAATACTATAATATAGTTTAATTTCACAATTTCACTAGTTTTGCTTTAGCTGAAGCGAAGTAGGTACTCGGTGCACAACGCGCGAACGTATAATAATATTATCGTCATAACGGCGTAGATTTCGCACGTCATACGATTCCTGATTGATTGTAATAATATAATATTATTACATCCGCGCACATAAATAAAACTCGGAATGACGCGACTGTAGTACTCCACGTAAATGTGGGCGCCGAAAGAGTTAAAAACGATCGCTATGAAAACAGGACGCGCACTGTGCAGTGCGAAGTGTTTGTCGTCGACGGTGTCGTCATCAGTTCGCGCAAAGGCTCATCACACCGCGGCACGTGGTGGCTGGTAAAATGTCAAATTATAATTTATGTATTTTTTTCGTTCGGCCGTCATACCTTTCATCGCGGTTTGCGACTTCCGTTGAAATTTCGCGCGTTATTCACGTCCATAATAAATAAACGTACCATGTAGGTACCTACTCTGACAAACAACGCACGTCACACGTACAACCGAGATTGCGTTCTGCTCGGCTTAGGGTCTTTTAATGATATTTGTCCTGCACGAGTCGTTGTCGAACTCGAATCGGCACCACACTCGTACGCTTCACAGAAACAACACAACCGACCAACGATTTACGCATGATTAATGACGATTCGTATACCGATGCGCAACGTTCTCGACGATCGTAATTATTATTATTTCGATTGATTTGGAAACGACGCAGTAGAGAACAATAATAACAATAGAGATGTTATTTTTAATGCGCGTCGTGCACGCGCAGACATTAAACACTAATGGGTACGCGCGATCGTCCGTAGATATTATGCGTGTATTGCACTCGATTGTGTAATTTTCGTGAGCCGGAGTTGATAGATTTACGGTCCACTTTTACACGAGTTTCGAACAGCATCCAAATCTCAGTTGGATAACACACTTATCGGTTATGTGTAAATAGATATACGCATAAATTATAAAATCTTATTTTCGCGTGTGTCACGCTTGTCGTTTTGAAAATTACTATGAGAAATCACATTGTTGCTGCGGACGGACGGACGACAGAAATAATGACGATCGACGGTCACGCGGGTGGAAAATAAAAAATAAACCGAACGGAGCGCCTCGATATCACTAGTTACGCAAAACAACCTACGCCGGGGCGCGGTGGAACATCGAAAACGGCGAACGCTTTATATTATTGTTAAACCGAATATAGATTTTAACTTTGAAGTCTATCTCAACCGATAAACGTAATGCGTTTAATAGTTAAACGCATAATTATATTGCCGTTACTTCATACGTATTATAAAGTGTATCTGCGAATAATGATGAGCGATGATAATAATAAAAGTTAATATTTGGTGATGAAACAAATTGTTTGATTTTCGAAAGAACAATGGGTTTAATTTGATAAACAAACTTAAAACAGCAAATATTTTTAATAAACTATTGTTTATAAATAGTTCGATACGAAAATTGAACCAATGCAATCATAGTACAAGTACCGGATTTCACGAATAATGATGAAAACATAAATCGCAATAGTTTGATTGTTTGTATTTTTTAATTTTTTAAAAGTCTTATTCGGTTTTATAAAATAAGAACTTGTTCAGCACTCCGGTTTAGTCAATTTCAAGTTCAATTTTGATTAAGCTCATTAAATTTAAAAAAAAAATTAGTTTGATTTGTGATCAATTTGTAAAATTCATGAAAACTTATCGATAAAAACGGGAATTCTAGTAAATTTAAATAAAATTTGAATCGTTTTACTTTTTGGCATAAAAATTAAGATTTATAATCTTAAATTGTTTGTTATTTCCGACATGATAATATTTTATCATACCTATAATATGTAAATAAAAAAAATTAGTAGAATATCCTTTCTTTAATATGCGTGTACACTATGTACAACTGCATAGATTATTATTTATTTCATATATAAAAATATATTTAGTGACTTATTTTTTAGCTGTTAATTACGTCATTTTTTACTTAAATACAATATTATATTAAATTGTATATTTTATTGATATAATATTCGTTAATGTCTTGAACAATTCTACTGTATTTCTTATAGCTACAAGATTTTTTCAGTGTCATAATATTATTTTTACTTTCAATTAATAATTACATTATTGTGACTAGGCTTATTCTCTGAATAAACTCGATAAACCTTGTAGTGGTTTTAACTAAGTCCTTGTGTAGTTAATAATTTAAGCTGAACCAATTAAATAATAAAAATATGTGTTTATCGATTGAAAAAACAACTAACACTCGAAAGTCTTCCACTTAAATATAATATTGATTAAACTAAGAAAACTTAATTAACTTTCAAACCTTAGCTTTTTGGTTCTTAATCGTAGTACTCGACATTTAAATACGTTCTATGTACCATTCTAGTTTACCGATTATTGGCAAAATATTTCTATTAACAAAGTAATGGAATTAATTAATATATTTCATAATGATTTATTTTCATGTATAATAGTTAATATGTTTAATGTATATTTAAATAATTGAATTAACTAATATATAAGAATAGCAATCTAGCAATCTATGATTGTATGTGTTATATTAATTATATTGTAATAGTTAAATTTAACTTTTGTTCATTTTTATTCAAAAATATATTATTTAATAAGTTTGTCATAACCACTAAGGAACTAATTTAAAAACTGTACGCTACTGATAATTTTATAATTCATTTTTATTAGGCATCTTTCCCGTACAATTAAATAAATAAGTATACGTGTTCAGATCATTTTAGTTCATTACTTATACATTCACAAACGTATTAGCTAATATAAACTAATAAATAATTAATAACTTATTTATCCTTAATTTTTTTTTTTTTACGCGTGTATAAATAATTTTGACAACTGATTCCAAAAATTAAACAATATTGATTTTAGAAATTATATGTGGTCATCAGGTCTAAATTCTAAAATATAGTTTAATATTTTTAATAAGTAAATTTTACACTGCTTTTTAAATTACGAATTTACCAAAAAAAATAGATTAAATGTAAAATTTGCATTACATTTTTATAAGGTCACATAAAATGATCGTATATAAAAATAATAAGAGATTATTTTATTCAACGATTTTTAATTAAATAATTTTTATTGTTTCGTTAGGTAATTGAGTACACAGAAGTCAACATGGTATGAACTTATAATAAGCAATACAATATCTTTGAATATCGATCATCATCGGGAAACGGATTTTATTATAATTTCATATTTTTATTGAGTTATAATATTCAATACCTATACCCAGATACTAAGATATTCACGTTTCGTGTTTCGAGTAAATTTATACTAATATAATTTTACATATCTTTACATACTTAAGTATAAATACATATTTTTATATATTTGGTAAATAAGTACACATTTTATAAATACTTAATCATTTTCCATTTTTTCCGATATGCGTGTGTTTAATTTTGTTTTATTTATTTTTCTGTACTTTGCTATAAAAATTGTACTGTAATTGAAATTTTTGCAATTTTTTTAATAAAATTAATTAGAATGCTGTCTATCTAAAATTCAGGCAATAAGGTAGATGCATATTTCAAAGTATTTCCTTATAAAATATTTAGTTATAAATTTTGATATTTTTTTAATATGCACGTTAAATAAGTACGTGTTTAAACACACTTTTTTTTTAGTTAAAACAAAAAAATATAATCCTTAATAATTATCGCTTGTAATGCTCGCTGTGTATAATATTATAAAATTATGAACTAGGTATCTAAATAAACATTTACAATCTAAATTATGAATCATTAAAATCATTAAATGATAATAAAAATCCGGAGTGACGTCAAAGACGAATCAAACAACTAACAAATAATATCGATACAATATATATATTTATGTACATACTTATAGCGGGAGTGTATTATATACTATTAAATATTTAGATGGTTAAACGTACTGTTGTGATGCGGTAATGTCGGGCTCGAGGTGCGCGCGTGACGACGTATATTATTGTACGTGAATATGCGCGTACGTACGTTTGTGTACAGCGCGGTGCACTTGTTACACCGACATAAATACAGCTATCCAGATACAGGTGGTTTGAGATTCCAGCGAAAGGGTTGAACGGACGATGAATGAGATCTCGAACGTGTTCAACCCTTAACCGATTTCATTCATAAACGTTACGTGCGCCTAGTACCTAACTGCATCGTTACATTATTATTACCGATATCGACTGCGTTTCCGCATACGCCCCGCCGGCCGCCGACTACGTGTTATTATAAGTATACACGGGTGGGCCCTGTAAACATGCGTCAAACGTTATTGAATCGATATCTGTTACACCGTCAGGAATGGGGGGGGGGCAGTAATGCGGTATATGCTTATGATAGTCACTATATAATGGCGGTATACATACTAAATAACAATAATGATAACGAATGTTTTGCAAATCATTTTCATAATACCCACATGACGTTATAGATTACTAGTACATTATACAGTGTAAAGCTAATAAGTACCTGAAGTACTTATTACCTTGAGATAAAGATACTCGAGATAACTTTAAACTCGCACAATAATTTACGCTCCTCTCCCAACCGAAATAAGTTGAATTTGTGGTGCAGGAGAATTCAATATTCGTATAATATCTTTCGTAAACTTAAAATAATATACCTAAAAATTTGATTAATTGTCCACACTATTAACATTAAAGTTTTTAAGTACCATATATTATATGATAGTGTTTTGTACGTATTATAAAAAACCATTATACATGTATAAATTATGATTTTAATCTTAAAATTTAGAACAATTATTTTAAAAACTACTTATACATTAGTGGTAGGTAAACCGTATATATAAGTCCGCGTAAATCGCGAAAACCACGCGCGGTTTCAGGTTCGGCCAAACCCTCCCCCCCACACACACACACACAAACACTATCACAGAAGACCACGTGACGACGAACGAACAGCCCGCGTCTCGTAATAATAAATAACAAAAGTCATACACAATCTCACATTATATTAAATCTATATACCTGTCGCGAGCGCACAATTTATCACAATGGTTAGACGCTATAATATAAGCCGGTGATATATTATTATTATGTATCGGCGGTATTATCACACGATATCATATACGTAGTATACGCGCGCCGTGGACTTAGATTTCGCAAGACACACCTGCAACAATGCACTCGAAAACTGCACAACAATCACGTCTTAGAGTAAAGGTACTCTTTTACTATATATTATACTATGTGTAGTGTAGGTCAGCAGGGGTGCTGCACGTGTGCGCGTGCAGGTATGACGTATATGGATAATGCGCGCGGCATTTATTATATTGTTGTATAGTGACGTTTATTTGTTTGCTTCTTCGCGGGAACCGCGCGAGCGAGCGCAGGTGGTCAAATTTTTTGAAAGCAATTTTTTTTTGGTGGGAAATTTTCGGTCGAAAAGCGCGGGCCCGCAGATGTTTTAGGCGCCAAAAAGACGGGGCGCACAATGGCTATACGATTTTGCCGCGCTGTCTTCACGTGCGTGTGGCGCGTCGTATAGTACGAGCATTGTACTATAACCTCGCGTACGTGTGTGCGTAAGTCTGTGTCCCGCCGAAAAAGTGTCCCTTGCACGTGCGTGAACAATGGATCACGTGAAGATGACGACATCGGTCCCGCCGAAACGTGTCGTTATATAATGCCCGTAAGAACCGTTCACTCGTATTGCGTGAACTGCAGGTTTTACAATAAAAGAATATACTGTATACTAAAACCTTTGCAGATATACTGCACCTGCAAAATGCATGTGCAACGAGTACCAATATGGATTCTGGTATATCGCGCGTGCATATTAGAACGAATATGCGCTGCACCAATACTATGTATCAAAAAAACGCTTTCCTCTATCAATAATTATACGAATCTGAACTTTGTCTATTTGATTTAGTATATTATCGGAAACATTATTTGACCTTAGATTTGTATTTTTTTTAAACATTTTTCATCACATATTTTACTACAGTAAGAACGGTTACGGTATGTATATTATCAAAAATACCTGCAGACAATATTGATTATAATACGGTTTTGTAATCATCGTAATCGTTACAACGTACCTATATATAACATATTACATAATAATACTTAACGAACACATTTGACCCTGTAAAGTCAGTGCATCGCACTGATTCGTATACACTATACGATACTTTGCTCAGAAGATTTGTATTTAAATCGTCGTCGATTACGGCGCCGTGCTGCACTGTGTTAGCGGCGGTGCAGGCAGTAGCGGGACAGCGTGGGCGCGGGGGCGGCGAAAAATCGCGCCAAAACAGTGGCTGGCGACGAAAACCCGCGAGTCGCCTACCACACACGCAATGCTATATAACAATAATACAGAATAATTTACGCGCGGTGAACGCTTCCTATACTACTACTACTACTACTACTACTATTACTACAGACACTACAACGCAT
>NW_020271264.1:1036194-1172386 GCF_002803265.2 Melanaphis sacchari | reverse complement strand
GGCCGCGCGCTACTATACGCAGCGGCGGCAAACCCGTACCGTGGGAACCGTGAGCAGGTGTTCGGCGACGACGGCGGCGGCGGCGGCGGATACATAATATATTATAACGTGAGCGCGCCGGTATCCCGTCGACGGCACAAGTCACGCGGCGCGTCGAGTCGCCCTCCCCCCGGCCCGCCCCGCGCCAGCCGCCGTACCGGTACCGCGGGGCACGCCGCCGTTGCTACCGCCGCCTCCGCCGCATAAATCTTTACCGGCACTAATTTACGCGCGCTCGACCGTGCGCGGCGCGCGCGCGCGCGTGTGTGCGTGTACTCCACTTTCTTGTGTTGTTGTTTTGTTTTCGTTAACTTTTTTTTTTTTTTTTTTTTAAAACAATAATAATATTCTCTCGGTCTCCGATTTTCTCACTGTCTCTTTCCCCGTCTCGCTCTCATTCTCTCTCTCTGTCCCTATCCGTCCGTCCGATGGGCGCGCGCACACACGCACTGAACAAATTGTCTCACTCGTACAGTCATACCGTAATATTATGTATACAACAGTCGTTTTACGATCGACTTGTGTTGACTTACACGACTATACAGTTACAGGTCGTACGTCCTCCCGAACGAGTTCACATCGTACACATTATATAATATATTGTTGTGCTCGCGGGGTAGTAAACACATTTTTTTTTCCCATCGAATAACACAAAACCCACGTGATGTTTTTAACACACGACTCTATATTATATTACGCACATAATGTGTACGTATTATTATTTTTATTGTACAATATTATTATTTATTCGTAGTTTTTCCGCTGTCGCGGCGGCCGCTAATGACGTTTCAATTCCGTCGATGCGGTATACCTACGTAATAATAATAATAATAATAATATGTTATACGCAGGTACCTGCAGTAATCTATTTGGTTAAACGCGTGCGGTGTACACGTCTTATACGTAGAACATTGTGTATTAAATTAGATTTTTCTCGAGTAATTACAATAATATAGACGTCGACGTCGGAATTACATCTTCCCGCCCCCGTGGAGGCCATGACCCGCGGTTGAAACGGTGCTCGATACCACGCCGTTTAAAGATGACGCGTGTGACCGTCGCGGTCGTAGGTATATTACAGTTATTTTCGACATTGTATCGCCGATTTGATTATTGATTTTTTTCAACTTTCCAATCGTGCCATTACGATTGGTGTACACTATTCCCGTAAGTCACAACATAATCTCAGTCGTCCTACTGCACCGCGACGTACAGGATTTTATCGAGTATGCGTATTGAATATATTAATATTTTGAATGTGGCACATTCACTGCAGTCTGCGCGTCGGCGCGTCGTCACTGCAGATATCGATCGATTTTACTTTATGCGCGTATTGGTACACTCGATTTCTACGTACAAACGATAAACTTATACAATATTATTATTAGGTATAAAATACTAGAAAACAGTCAACTCAAAAGGTAATCAAGAAAATCGCGTTTTCACTACCCCTTCGACTGCACCGCTCCGTGCCGTTTATCATGATTCGTTTGATAAACCTTAGAATGCGTATACTGTATAACTGTGATTTCGATTAAATGATTCTTCGATATGAACGTTTTCGGACACTAAAGTGTGATCATTTGTAACGTCCCTTCTTCACCGAGTAGTCGCGAACCTTGCGTTCCCTATCGGTGGAGTTATGTTTTTATTAACGAGGTCTCGGGGACTCGACCTCGGTGTATGATATTGATATATTATAGGTCAGGGCTACCCTATTCAAATAAAGCACAGTATTTTAAGTGTAACGTATATTAGGTTTAACAGATAATTTGTAATTGATACATATATAGAATATGGGTTACCGATCCGGGTAGATTTTGACAAGTCGTGAGTGAGGATTGAGGGTGACCGCACGGATCGTTGAGGAGTCTTCTTCACCATCTGTCTCTGCTCCGTGTCGCACACTCTTCCTCTATACGTATTGGCAATAGTTTTATACCCTAAACTACTTTCTAAAAGCTTCAGGTCAGCAGTCGGCTCCACTTTCCATTCCTCACACTCGGCATTTTAGTAACGTGTGCCCTACCTAAGGAATAATGTACGATGTCGATGGACAAGTCATAAATAAATAACGTTATTTAGAAATAGCTTGAACAACTATTTCTAACATATGAATTACTACGCCGAAATCGATGTGTTCGAGTACAAATAAACATGATACATCTCAAGTGCTGTATTAAAAAACAAACACGATTTAAACGTTGTATAATACGTGTAATTTAAGATATTTGAATGAACGTGTATGCTATAATGTTAATTCGTTGTACGATTATAAATTATAATACATTTACCTACGTTTTAACTTTTGATTATAAGAAAAAAAAATTAATATTATCGACGATTAATACATTAACCAAATTTTTGATCAGTAGGTATATCTATTAATTTGAGCTAATACAGTGTCCACTATCAGCCGTATTGTTATACTATGTAAATTTTAATATGTAATGTACTAAAATGTACACTAAAACAATGTGATAAACATACAATGATAATAATAAGTAGGATTTGGGACTAAAATCATTAAATATTCGCTTATAACATATGCTCATTAAAACATTTAAAACATAAAGATATGCATTTAAAACGTATATACAATTAGAATAAACTAAAAATTAAAACAAATTTAATTCTTTCGTACAAGCTGTTGACATATTCACGTTAATAGTTAATAGCAAAAATACAATATTATAAATTATAATATTTATAATTAACTTGCATAACTGATCGTCGCTGGTTGATATTTGAGTTTACAACAACAAATTATTATATCTAAAAGATAGGTATTTTTACATCATACCTACTATTAGTATACATTTCAATAATATTAAATTTAGATACCTACTGTAAATAGTTATATAACTATTTAAAATTTTTATTCTACGTTTTATTTTTTTGAATTATTTAACATTCGATAATTATTTATTGCTGACTGGTATAAAAAAAAATATTTTTAAATATGAGCATGATAATATGCCTCGTTGAATCACAATGCTTAAAATTAACCTACGAAATATGCAAAATAAAATATCATCCGCGAACTACCTGTATAAATATAAATATTCACTATAGTTTAAAACGTATTTATAATTTTATTTATTTTTGTATATTTACTCTGCTACGGTTTGCTATATTCGGTATCAATATGCAAATGTTATAAGTCTCAAACGGCCAAGTTCTGATAATGATAATCGTCAGCGTTATCTATAGTCTAGACGGATATCCATTATTTCGTATGGTATGCGCATATCGTAACTCGTTTAGTATAATTTGATGGTGGACGATGTTGCAAATATAGCAGGTTTTATATTTTTAGTCACGAATGTATATTACGAGTATATTATACTTCTAAATACAATATATGGGAGTTACCTGCGTGAGTCGTCGTCAATCGACGATTATTTTTATTTCCATTGATTTCAATCGTTTATGAACAATCAATAAACATTTGAAGCTGTAGATGCAGATGATTTGGCAAAATATTAAGGGGGAACGTACCTTTATTGTTGTCGGTAGTAATTCTATTATGCGATTATTTAAGTATATTTCATGTTCATTTAATTAACTATACTCTCGTTCGAAATTCGATTTTTATGCATTAAAATTATCAAGGAAACATTCTGCTTTGGAATATGAAATTATTATGAATGCTGTAGGTACGCCGTATTCCAAAAAAAAAGTAAAAAAAAATTAAAACATAATTTTTTCTTTAAAAAAAAAACGATATTTTGTTATAATTTACTTCAATAATTATATAAAACATATAAATTCAAGAAAATATGCGTTTATATTAAAACTATAGTCGATTTAAGTATGCTTAATAAAATACTATAATTATTTTGTTATAAAAATATACGCATTTCAAAACGAGCTTATTATGATACTATTTGATTGTCCAACGAATCTTCACTTACTGCACAAGAACGACTTACACATTCAGTAAAAGTATTCATAATAATATATGTACCTATAATCATTAAATATATATATAATTTATATATATACACATAGGTACGCCGTTTTACCGTGTTTAACACGTATAGACCATATAGGTGTTACGTAAATCGTAACATTTTCCGTTCAGTGAAAATTCACTTTATACTTAATACCTATATTATAAAAGGTAATCGTTGTTATACCTATAATATGATGTATACGCTCATAATTACATTGTTTATAGTTTCCGTTTGATGTATATTAAACCTATATACATACTTAGTATATATATTTATGATGCATGTACCTACATTATAAAACGTACCATGGTACATGTTCGACACGACCTTGTTTTGGAAAGCGTTTATAATTTCGATCAAACACACACACACACACACACGCACACGAGCTTCTGAGTATAACAGATACCCTACGGGTATACAAGCCTAAAAGTAGAAACCGAAACACATAATGAAGTTTAATGCTTATACATGCGTATACATCACAATAAATATTGTAGGTGTATTTACCATAATATTATACAAATATATAATACCAAATAACAGTGTTATACTTATCGAAATTACAATGTTCGGTACCAATAGTATAATACTAAAATATGAATATTTTACTGAGTGGAAAATTTTAAAATATCCATTTTTATTTTATATAGTCATTAAAATTTATCACTATAATCTATTATATTATGTTTTTCTAGTAAAATTTAAAATATTATATTCTACACCTATTAAGTAAATTATCAGTATAATTGTGTGAGGAGGTAAGTAGGTGACGGCCTTTTTTATAACCCTTAATATAATTTACTTATTATAATCTCTCTCTCTCTCTCTATATATATATATATAATACAGGTAAAGTATATAAATTTAATAATATAGTAGTCCTTGAAGTTTTGTAGAAATTGTAAAATTAGTGAAAATATATCTAAACGTTTGTCCTAGCCATATTACAGGTATGTTTACATTTAGGAGTTATTTTAATAATATACGTTCTATTATTATAATGTAAATGTAAATGTAAATGTTTGAATATTACAAATAATGTATATCATATAAAACTAAGGACGCATATAGAAAAATAAATATTAATGTCTAAACGTAATGATTTTTTTTTTTTTTAAATCATGTTGTAACAAATAGTTTAAACTGGGAGAGGGGTAGGGGTCAAACAATCGTTTTGTCCCCAGCCCTACAAAATAACCAGAGGCTAATATCATACTAGATTACGTCTAACTGTGATTGTTTATTTTGTTTAATATAATATGCTCTGGGGTAGTTATATGTGTTTAATTTTTTTCCCGCGCTGTTCATGGACCCGAGCAACGCCTAATACGCACCTGCACGCTGCAACACCTCTATAGCAATCTCCTAGTACCATAATCGTACTATAATAATATTCATCACGTGCGTCGCGCGCAAGTTACGTATTATACGCATCATAATATACAAATTATGAAGGTAAGAGCTGCAGATCATTCCGGTGGATAATTTTCAGTATTATTTTATTGTTTAACGTGGATTTTATGTACGTACTCCACATCCTTGTCTGCGTTTTACTGCAGCAGTGAATATACAGGTGTGTATATATATATATTACTTACTATGGTGTGTACACGTTATAATTTCACCGTGGATACGCGTGAAGAGATTATTAAGTATTATTGTATAATAAACCTACATAATATATTATTATATTATTACGACCGTGTACCTGCAGCAACATGTACGTATACTGTTACGTTCTCAGACCCGAGTCTAATCGTCGCACGCACACCCTCGACAAAACCCTTTTTCGGGGTTTTTTTTTTCGTTGTACTTAACCGCCGCGTTGTCGTGTAAATGATGGTATAATGTAACGTTCGTGCAGTCATGTAATAGCGTAGGTATACTTACCTGACTACATATAAATATATATATATATAAATTATCTGAGCTGCAGCAATACCAAATAATATTATGTATATAATAGTAATAACACTATAGGGTACAAGCGCATCGTTATATAATATTACGTAGGTATAATAATATGAGCTACCTGTGAGCAAGGCGGGAAAGCAAAATATTTGATAACAAAAAAAAAAAAAAAACGACTTTACACGATTGCTATTTTTTATGTGTGTATACGATGAGTCGACTCCGCACTTAACGCCCTTCCGCGCGCCACCTCCACGTCACCCTAAATAATCCTACCGTCTCGACCGCCCAAATCCGCACCTTCGTTATATTATTTATTTAACAACAACAATAAATCGTGTGTGTATGACGTGCGTGTAGCGTTTTCTTTGTTTTTCTTCTTCTTATTGTGATTATTATTATTATCGTGTCTGGTCGATAGCAGCTCTGTTCGAGAAGCAAATATTTTAGATACTCCTCCGCGGGCCAAAAAGAAAAAAAAATTAATAATAATAAAGATAATATATTATCATGAGAAATACGCCCGCTGCTGCAGCAGTTTATAACAACGCATCCACTCTTGTAATGCGCACGCCAAATATAAAACGTTATTATGTATAATATACAGGCTGATTATTTTTATTTTCTAACAGTAAACACTCATTATATCGAAATGAATTAACGGTTTTCGATTTTTTTTTCTTTTCGTAAACAATATATATAGTTTCCACTATAGATGTCGTTGTACTTTTTTGTATAAACAAATATGTTTTTGATTTAATGTTATTCCGCAGCGGAAATTTTTTTTGAGAATTTCAACGATTAAACATCGGTTTTTAAATGATTTCGTGGAGTTGATTAGTTGTAATTTTAAATACTCATGTATTTTGTTGTTCAAAAATACAAAAAAGCTTAAAAAATAATTTTTTCAAAAACGCTGTTTTCTAACGACTTCAAATTGCTTAAATAAAACAAATATATTTTCAATAACAACACATTATAGTTGTCCACATAATAATGAATACGTTTACTGTTCAAAAAATACTTCAGTAAATAATATTACCTGCACGGTTACACTTATGTGTATGTGTTATACTATATGCGTTTATAAAAATAATATGTCCGTTCTTCAGTGTCTTCATAAATGCGTAATTCGTGGTATGCGTAGTAGCTGTGGTGCTATGCTGATCAATGAGTATAATAAATATGTATATATCTATAAACACATACCTACACATGATATTAACGACTTGGCGTTTTTGCAATAGCGCGCGAACCATATACCGTAGGTTGTTGATATAAAAATAAAATAAAATGCGTTTCCTCTCGATCGCGATTTTTATCTCGCGTTAATAGTATATTATATATTCATCGCATACTACGTTATTACAATGAAGTGTTTCCTACGCACGGGCACTGTTATAGTCGTACTTAAATACACAGCTGTAGATAATAGGTACATATAATACTGCGGCATACGCAAGCCCGATTATCTTTGTAAGCGCGCGACCAAAGGACGAGTTGTCGAAGTTTCTCGGGTTTTTTTTTTTTTTACTGCATTTAACGTGTTGTTATTTTATTTTATCCTCTCGTGTAAGGATTGAACAGTATAATTGCGATTTAACGTGAAGATAATTACTATTCCGACTCCTGGAGTTACCGAGCGGGCGTGCGTGGACCGTCGTGTATTTACCGTGCAAAAATAATAAAAAATAAATAAAAAAACAGGCAGGCGATCAATCCTCCGATACGACAATCGCGACGACATATTGTTTCATCACGTACAGTTTTTCCGAGTCGTAAATCGAACTACCGACATCATTTTATCATTGTATGTCGACTATAATGTATTTGTAAGTGTTTAAAATTTACCACGGTGATGTTAAACGTAATACGTGTACCACAGCGATCTGTGTCGTAATAATACGTAATAACGGAAGTTTACAAATAAACAAGAACATTATAAAGTGTCCGTCAAAACAACAATTTAATTTGACTATAAAGCATCGATTTAATTAAAACAAATATATTCCTGTCGATATACGAGCATTCACTTTTCCTAGTTTTTAATTTAAATACGCGTTATGAATTTGTAATATTTTACATGATTATAACTCACTTTAAAATTCAAACATTAAATAGAAGTCCTTACGAGGTTTCCTTAAATAACATTTTTTTTTTTTAAGTTTACCTTGGTAAATTCAGAGTAAACTTTTATTTATAAGTTTATGTTTACGAGTAACGAGTACCTATATGATTTAAAAAATAAACAAAACTGAATCGAAACGTTCAATGCTATTCTGCACATGATTTAAAATGCGTCTTTAAATTTTATAAAATACCAGTTTGTTTCCAGCAAATTGCTTGAATAACAAATATGAATGTAAAAAGCGTATATGACTTTTTTATAATAGTTAGAAGCATTAAATTTGCTGCCCTTTCAAATTACTACCCTTATATCTGTTTTTACACACTTAATCACTTTTACTTTAACAAACAAAATCTATAACCCATATATTTATTTATTTAAATATTAATTGGTTTGGACCCAATTACATGCATAATTGTATTAAATATATGTAATATGTATATAATCATTATAAGTACAAAATGTGTAACAATTTAGATCTGTCGTCAATAACTATATGAATTTATATTATAGTATAATAATTAAATGCTAAAATACATAAGAACTTTTTCTGAACTTTTTCTAGAGACATGTTTCGTATTAGTAAAGTTACAATTATTGCATGCAATTTTTTAAATTTTTTAATGACATTATTAGTGCTCGAGTAAAAATGTCACTCGCTATATTAACATAATAGTACATACAATCTCTTAATTGATCAGATGACGTATCAAATTACATTAAAAACTGCGTCGTAGATACAACGGTCTACCTATATTACACATAATAAAATAGAATGCGAACGGCTCCGCTTTCTCTATACTATATATACATGTGCATATTGGCACGCGTGTTTGGCGCGTACGTGTGCGTGAAAAATTACGTCATGCGAATCTCATTCAGCACTATTCAACATATAATATATATCCTTATAACGTGCGTCGTATACTTGCGGTACAGTAATCGAGGATGACAAGGACACAACCGCAATATAAATATATACGTCTTAAGTTTCATTCACGACTCTGGGGTGAAGTCACGTGCAGCCGAGTCCGATCGTAAACAAGACATGATGCTAACCCCAAACGAACTCTTCGAAGTCGCTTGCCTATAAGCTTAAAAATTTCTCAACTGTTCCAAAATTATCGAAAAAATTTAAAAATATTTAAATTATAAAGGAAAACGGTATTTATTTGAGAAACAATTGAATTTATTATTATGTAATATTCTACAACCACCTAAGATAAAAAAAAAACCATACAAATGCAAGAAAAGTTCTTACGTACATAATACCTGTGTTTGATAAAAATGAAGGTATGTATAATATGATGATGTGTATAGGGAACCGCTGGAAAGTGTTTTCGATTTCGGTATGGCGACAGCGGCGACGGTGTTGTTGTTGTTTATCGGTTTTTGTAAAGTATTCGTTTTACAGGTGCAGTCAACAAAATTATTATTATTATTATTATTATCATCGTGTCGTCAAAATCAAAAGGTCCCCTACATATAGGTCATTATACCCCTCGTAGTCGAAGTCCCCGCGCGTCGTTATTGTATATCGAATGTTTACGAGTATATGCCGCGAAACACTATTGCTGCTGTACGTACGCCGGTGGGATAAGTACCTTCTATATACCTGCTTATATTTATAATATAATATGTATTGACGGATTGGCAGCATTCAGCACATTCCTTAAACGGTTGGTCAGGTGTATACGTGTATTGTAGGTAAGTACTCCGCCGTACACACATAATAAAGTGCATGCGTCCTCGTATCGCGGGTTCATGTATACATATTGAGTTACGATTGTGTTATTATTATAATATTATATATCATATGCGCATTTTTTTCGGGCCTCGGCGGTGGTGGTCGAGATCGGACCGCAATAACACAACGGGTGCGCGACCACCAAACCATACACCGGTAAAAATATTATAATATAACGTGTAGCATATTATACCGTCTCGTTCGATATTATATTATGTACATTATTATGTTTTATGTGCAACTATAGCGCATTATATTGTGGCCCGTCTACCCGCGAGAAAGGGAAAAGGAAAATCTAAAAGTATAAAAGAGTTGATATTGTGTATGTGTGTATGTGTGTGTGTGTGTGTGTGTGCTCGCGCGCGCTGTACAAAACACCACAATAATAATAATTATTAATACCATTATTATTCGACGGCGGAGGTAAAAACGCTTTTACTATACTCGGGTTTTCACTCGGTTCGTCGTGCCATATGGCAGGTGCGTCGTAAGTATATATATATATATATTATATATATTATGTGCGTTATGTATCGTAAGATACGTGTCGTTCTTAATAAATATTATATATAGCACACATCATGTATGACGTGTATTATATATATTATATGTATACGTATACAGTCTGCAGGCAGGTATATAATATATATATATATATATATTTAGGTAGAGGTACCTTTATATTGTATATATGCACGTGTGGGGTTACAACGGGTTGTTTACAATAATCATGGGGTTGGAAAACGAAAGGCGAGATTGTGCAGGAGAACGGCTTAACCCCCCGTCCACAATCTCCGAGCCAACAAGGTCTAGAACTCGAACAACTCTCCACCCACTCACCCCTCCACGCGGAGCACGTTGGACTAGTAAATACACACACACACATACACGTGCAACTTATATATGTGTATAATATGCCATCGTTGCAGTATACTACCGATTCGAGTGGTTAAAAGTGTATAAGACGCGACAGGTGATGTTTGGCCAGTATTATTTTTTTTCTTCTATTTTATATTCGGAGGTGCGTGGGAACTGGTGAACGATCGTCATTCCCACGGTGTATTGACGACGTCGTTTTACCGTCATCGTCCAGATGTGGTCCATAACATCACCTGCCCGTACACCGTTTTTCCTATATACGCTCGCACCCCCGCGCTCCATACCGATATAGCATCCGCGAAACCACCGCTGCACATACAAACCATGCCTCCTAAATATACAAATTTACCGTGTGTGTGTGTGTGTGTATGTGTTTGTGTGCGTACGATGCGACCGTTAAGGTGTACGGATTTTTATTATTGTTGTTATTATTATTATTATTTATTATTTTTTTCCGATTTTCTCCCGTACGCCACCCCCGCCGATAAACGTTCCCTGAACGGTTATTACTTTTAACGCTGAGAACGATGAGATCCCACATGACCCAAAACCACGCCACCGTCCTTGTACAGACCGCGTACACAAAAAGACATTAAAAAAAAAAAAGTAAAATGTGTACAATGTATACGTACCTATACCTATATAAGTACGTTACCCACCTACTGTAAAATAATATAATATGCAATATCTGTATATATATATATACTTATACAGTTACGAGTCCATTTTCGATCCTTGTAAAAAAAAAAAAAAAATTAAAAAAAAGAGAAATCGTTTGTTATCGAACCTACATATAATACAATAACATACGAGCTCGATGAGAAGAAACAAACTTTTGGTGAAATAATGTGATGGGGTGCGACGTATCATGTGTCTATACACACGCATATATACATTATTATTAAACGTGTTCACGTATATATTATATCCATTCTCGGTAAACGATCATCTTGCAACAGTACAGGGTGTGTCCAATATGTCATCGATTTGAAATTATTATAAAGATATTTTATTTTATTATTAAGTATTATTACTGTCAATTGAACTGCAAATTAAGTTAAATTCGCATATGTTTGCATTGTGATGATTAAATTACGATATATTTTATTTATTATTAATGTGATTTTTATAAATGACGAGATTGCAGTCAAATTGAATAAAACATTAAACTTCATTTTTCCGTAACTACTATTCATTACTCGTTAAAATCAGTTGAGCATAGTTCTTAACCAATTATGAATTTCATTATTTTATTTCGTAATCGAACGCGTCCCACGTCGTCAGCATCCACGAGACCCAATTAAATTATATAGATACGTTTATAACGGATCAATATATATATTGACATGTAGTTGGAAGGAAATAATTAATTGTAGGCGTTAATTTATAATTTCATAGTCATATCCATCGCGTTATAACTATACATGGTTATTCAAAATGTATGTGTTACAGGCATTTTATTATCATACCTATAAATATTTGAAATAGAGAAAAACATATCTAAACATCTAAAATGATTTGTAAATTTTATTAATTTTTTAAATAATAAGAGGAGTTTTTGGAGTTAAATTTAAAAATTTAAGTGAAAACATATACTTTTTCTGCAAACATATATAACGTGAAGAATTTTTTTTAAATACATTTTAGTATTTGAATAACATTAATTAATATGAAATACTATGCTTCATACTTGAGAGTGATTTAACATTTTTAGAAATTATATTTTGACTTCATGTATGATGGGTGACACCACCATTGGCACCATTAGCTTCTTAACGGCATATTAATGTTCTTTAATTATTAAAATTTATTGATAAATTTCTTCACATTATGTTTGCAAAATAAATATAGAATCCCATTTGAATTTACAAATCATTTTAAATATTTCTATCACTTTTACATCTATCCCTATTTTGAATTAAGTAAATATTAATTATAGGTATGATAATAAAATTACTATAATTTAAATTTTAAATAAACTATTAGAAGGTATTCTATATTATATATGATATTTTATTTCATAAATAACACTACTCGAAATCGTTTACCTACACTTTTCAGAGTTCAATATGTAACAATATATACTGAATATTCGTACATTTGAAAATATTTGAAAAGAACGCCAAAAACCGGAAATATTGCGATTCATGGGTCGCATTGTACATTTTTATATCGTATATAGGAACACACGTTATGCGTGAAAAGTGCATCGTCACAAATTTCCGGTCGCCTTTTGAATGGTACACCGAGTACGATTTATTTTTCAAAGCTTATAATATATTGATAGGTTTACGAAAATAAATTCACATAATAATATAGTTACTATATTATAGTATAATAGTATATATATCAACAGTTTGTGCAGTAACATCATTTTGTATATACGTGAAATTTTTATCAATGAACAGCCATCTTTTGAAGATTACGGCACAGATGCGATCGGTTGGTCGATAGAATTGTGGTCAATACCTTTTTAGAGGCATTTGCGGTTACTCTTTTTTTTATACCTACCTATGAACTGGTTTTACAATGCTGACATAATAATAATTAAATAAAGTTTACATTAGAGTAAAATCAAACTTACTTCTTTTATGTTACTTTTATATACAAATTGGTAAAACTTGCCCGCCGTAATAATTATTATAACCAAATATACCAGAAAAATATTAAATGAAATATGTTAACTTCATTACATATATACATAACAATAATAATAATGTATTGTATGTTCGATTGTCATTGTATCAGATGTAAAAAAACTTAGAAAAATGTGTCTACGTATAGCGTTAAATCAAAATAGAAATAAAATATTATACTATTTAAAAAAAAAACCACCCCTTAAAGTAAAAGACGAGTACATCACAGAAGTCAAAGTGTTCGTTAAAATATTATAATATACCTAATATTATATATAATTAACAATAATAGTCTTTGGAAAGATAAATGGCCGAACGGGCCCGAAAGCCTTAGACAGCCGATTACAGTACGATCATATCGTTGCTGGCTAGCAATTAACGATACTGTGTCCCACAGAATAGTATTAGAGAGGGCCGTAAAGATTTTTTCATCCCCCTTCGGCCGAAGACATCGGACAGGACGACGGCGACGTAAGGATCGACGGGGATACGACAAGGAGCACGGATGGTGCCCGGCGGTAAGTCACCCGCGCACGTTTTCTCGAGCCAATTCGCCGCCGACGCGATCGACTCTCTGGCAGCTCGGTGGGCGCCCGGCATTTCCGGTCGCGAGTGCGGAACGACGAACGACGACGGCGACTCGTCACGGTGGACGACGACCGGAGACTTTGGCACGGGTTGAGCGATGATAGTGAGCGCCAGAAACGTGCGGACGTCAGCGTCGCTCGAACAGCGGAAACTCAAAGATCCCACGGCCGAAGCTGTCGGGCTCCCTCGTCTCCGTCTGCGAGACAGGCCGCGAAAACGATGCACAGATGACCAATGGCCTATATTTTATTCGCTGCTTATATTTTGCACCCATTTCGCCCTCTCGTATCCCTCTTCCTCGTTTATTGTGTCGTCCTTCCTATGTATTTCCTCCCCTCATCTTTTTTCAATCTTGTTTTTTCTTTTTTTTCCACTTGTTTAAAGTCAATTTTTTTTTTTTACTATTATTATTCGAATTAATACATTTTGTTTAGATTTTTTACTACACATTTAGCCAGACTTACAAAAATATACATTTTTTTTTAAATTTGTTATTCATTATTCCAAAATCTAATATTCTGTCTGAGCACTTGAACCACATTTTGTATTATTTTTTTTTTTCTTAAAGGCTAATATTTGAATTTGTATTTTATATGTTTTGCTTTGAATTTTTTCAAAAATGTTTTCGTTAAATAATGTTATTAAAATTAAAAATTGTATTTTTTTTTTTTTATATTATTAAGTATATAAATTAATTACTACAAAACTAACAATTTAGTATCATGAAATAGTTAAAATATTATGCCTTATAGCCTAATTAATTGTTTGAAAATCGAAACAATAATTATGTCAGTTAATAAAATATGCATAGATCATTGCTTTAAATAGAACTATCTATTATATAATATAATATAATAATAATATTGGCTAACTTTATTCATATTTCAGTTTATGCTCATTAATTCATTATTATTATATATTTTATAATTATACAATATAATAATTCACGTACAAGAAATATTTTTATCCCGAATTTAGTAATTGAATAAATTAAGTATATAGTTTATATTATAACTATATATGTATATGTATATACATAGTATACATTTAGATATCAAATAATGTGCATAATATTAAGTACACCAAATACACTTTATAGGTATTTACATATACGTGTATTACAGCGATAGAAGATGTATATAAATTACGCGAATCATTACAATTCGTAAGTATAATAATATGCGCTCGAAATAATAATTTATATTATACACACGCGACCGATAGACTGTGGTGTGTGACATAATATTATATCATTATTATTGTTATTAATGATTATACTATGCACGCGATGTATCGCTATAATAATATATTAATATATATTTTATGGACGTTCGAGCCGTCTTAAATAATATATGCGAGACTTTTATAGACGAGCCACGCGGACAAGATATAGGTATGATATCAATCATATCATAATAATATGATATTAAAATATTATTATTATTATCAATAATGTAGAACAAGACGTAAGGTGCAGCGAGCGATATTAAAGTTAATACAGATTATTATTATTTTTGTTCACACGCTGTGGCGCACGACCGCCGTCCTTGTATCAATATAATAATATTATATTATTATAATGAGTGCGCCTACCCACACGACTCGTGCCCGGCGCGCATATAAATTATTCAAGGACACCATCGATTCAGCAAAATAATAATTGTAATTGCATGGTTATTAATTGTTGATTTGTTTTGTATAATTGCGCAATACTGATATGATATTATATTGCATTATATATCAAAAGTGTTGAATTCAGGGTTCATATAAGTTCATGTGTACCTATATATTATCAATCCAGCCAAGTCGTATTCAACGCTAGGTAACACTATAAAAATTAATTAATTTCAATTTATGAATTTTTTTTTTAAGTTTTCCGGCACAAACCATACGGTTTATTTAAAGTGCAGTTAAAATATCTTTAACGTTTATAAAAATCAAAATTTGCTTAACAATTTTAAAAATATAAAAAGGTTCAAATTCGACAAATCTTTATTGTCCAAAAAGTACAACCAAGAAATTCAGTGTTGTATATAATATTAAAAATGTGAAAATAAATAATAATTGATTTATATTTTGTGCAAACGGCTTAAATAAAATATATTATAAATCTGTTTTGGTAATGTATAGTATAAAAGTAAACATAATCTTTAAGCCAAATAAAAATAATGTAACCTAACAAACAAAAGTATAATTAAATTTAATGCAATTAGTAATATATGACTTTCTTTTTTTTTTAATATTAAATTAGTGGACAATTATATTAGGCTTGTTATGTATAAATAATATGTATAAGAATAATGTTTGTAAGAGCTTACTTATTTAATGCGGAAGAACTTGAGCGTTAATTTTCATTCGAACTGGATGATTGTTTTATCTACTGTGGATTCGTATACAGCTGCATAGTTAATTTTCTATGATAAATGTTATTTTATCATTTTTGAAAGCGTTGAAGCCACACTACCTTACGTCCATACGTTATAATACTCATAAAATAAAAATCGTAAAATAAAATATTAAATAGTAAAAACATTTCAACAGCTCGAAACATTAAATAAGCTTTTAAATACAAAATAATTATGTATGTATATAAATTATGATACATTTTAATAAAATATGTTATTATTCCAAAGTCTTACAAAAAACCGAAAATTTTGTATAACAATACATACCTAATAAGTTAAAATATATTATTATGACGTGGTTTTTATTTATCCTTTTCATATTTATGCTTGCGAGCTTATAAAATACTCTGTAAACCTTTATAATATTATTATTTTTATATATAGTATAAGCTTTAATATAAAAGTCGTTTGATTCTTGCGTTTATTGTGTAAAATAAATGTATGTATCTGTGATACTACGCGAATGTACCTATATGTATATGTACATAATATGCTACAGTCAAAGTTGAGAAAAACGGTCATGTAAATATTGAATTGGCAACCAGCTATAAACGACCAGAAAGACATTAACAGATAATAAGTTGCTTTACCTTCAATTGTTTTGACAAAAGCTAGGTAAATTCATTCATTTTAAATTTATGATATTTAATGAACTAACAACATTTCACTATGATAATATTATGCTGATATAGTATCCTCCTCAATAATGAGTCGATTCTCAAGTACATTTTTTTTTTTTAATGAACATATAAATTTCCACATTTGATTCTGCTTTGCAGGACTGGTCACTTGTCTGAAAAAGTGGATTGATTGTTTTTTGATGTACGACTTGAAAGTATCGACAGAGTATTTGTTATAATACATATAGAAATTACACTATACATGGAAATGTATAAATATATATACGTCGGACTACAATACAATGTAATAATATAGCATACAGTGACCTACACTCGATCATTTTTCGTTATAATAATACGTATTATATCATGAACTCATGAATATATGACTATTATGACTAGGATTTGTATTAATTTGCATTTTTTATTGGTCGTCGTATTGTATACTCAGTAAGCCCAAAACATGTTTCATGGAAATAATATGTGAATAAGATTCACATTTTATATTTTTAAGAGTAAATTTTACAATTTTAAGGTAATATTTGGTCTTATGATGACACTATTTTGTAATTAAAATTAAAAACTTAACGTATTTGGTTAAGATGAAATAGGAATAGAATTTTAATAAATACTGACAATTCAGTAGAAATATTATAGATAAATTTAATGTCAAACTACCCAATTATTTATAGTACTGTAACGTCCCCTCTACACTAATTTTTATTTTTTTTTATTTTATTTAGAAATTATAACTACACAATAATTCATGAATAAATAAATAATGTTGTAACTTATTTTATTTTAATTCAAAACTTAGTTACTTAAATTATGCTTGATTTTTTTATAAAATAAGGTTATATACAACCCTATTTTACCGCGTATTTGGTGTTTAAACGTATTATGTATTCTAAGAAAATATTTCATGACTTTGTGTATAAATCCGAGCCTACTCGTACGATGACTCATAACGTTGTTCGCTGTCCCGCCAAATTTACAATAAAACCAAGACGACGACTACAACAACAAAAACAACAATCATCAGAGTGCGTACCATCGTACCCATACATAATGATAAAAATGTTTATATTATTTTTTATTTTCATGTTATATCGTGCGTACGCAAGACACGAAAAATAACCCTAAACGCGTACAATATCAACATAATACTATAAATATATATAAAATCATAGTTCATAATGCTCACCGATAAAAAGCATCTCCGGATGGACGATGACGCGGCGCAGAGCATGTGCGTGTGCAGCGGCGTACACCAAGCGGACAAAGATATCAAAACAACAATAATAATAATTTATTACGTATAGGAATAATAACCGATAACAATTATTGTTTATTGCGTTAACAGTGTACATGACGAGCAAAATATAGTCTGTTGGAGAGAGTTGAGGTCTTTGTGTTCGGACACCATCATAATAATAATACGTACCTGTGACAACGAAGTACCTTTGTATAATCAGTAATTGATTTTTTTTGTGGAAGAGGGTTAATGGGCAGTGTACCGAGTACATAAAGTCGTTCCAGTCAACTTTAGCTAGGCCGATGACCGATAGCCCGTGGATCTCTACTAAGATGATTTCAAAAATACGTTTTCCGTTTATGTAAGTCGATATTATACGAATAAAAACCCAAAAGTTACCAACCTACGTAAAAAAAAAAGAAAAAAAACCGTATTCTCGAGGAGGATCGCGTGGCGTACGTCGTTTTACATTTGTTCGTTGTTATTTTAATCGTCATGAACTGATGTTTACAGGTTATCGATAGCTGCAGATAAAGTGATGGTGCGTGGCAGAGTCAGATCCGTTCACGGAATACTGTGTACAATTTTTTGCGCGAGTCCATCGCTGTGAACAGTGTAAACTTTATTGTTTTAAACGGAACATTGCGTAAATCCAAATCAAATAGGAAAACACGACAGCGGCGAGACGACGCACGAGATTTTCAAAAATTTTATTTCGGGGCGGTCCCTATAAAACCCACAGCCGTGAGTGACGCGCGCGTACACGTATAATACGCTGCCATACGGGTAACGACAATGGGACGTGCGCGCACACACACGCGCAAGCACGCGCCCACACACACACACACAAACACACACACACATGGTGCGCTGTTATTCTTCGCATACGAAGACGACGAGGAGGCGGCGGGTTTGTACGATAGGTATATATAAGGTGGCTGCAGACGAGATCAGGACCGCATTCCGATCCGAGACTCGACGACGACGGCGGTGGCGGCGGCGGCGGCGGCTATCTTGTGAGTTTTGGGCCGCACTCTTCGAGAAACGACGCACCTGGAAGAACGAGTGTCTGCGCTCTCACGTCGTACAGACACGCATATCTTTATATTATATAATATAATATTGTATCATATCGTAGCGTACGGACCTCGAACCGTCGGCGGCCGGCGCAGTCATGTGCCGTACATTGCGCCGTCAGCACCCGAAAATGGGTCCGATGCCGAAGAACCTCGGCGATTCCTACGCCAACCGTCTCGACGTCTTGAAACAAGTGAGTAGTACCTCGTCAAAAGCGTTCGACCGTAACGTTTACACAATACATACATAAATATACATGAGACATACCCGCGGGGGGGGGAGGACAGTCCCCCTCACAATCCTAGACTTATAAATTTCGTCTTTTCAAGACACGAGCGCGTCGTAGTCGCACGCCGTTTTTAGCATTTTTTTTTTTTTTTTTGTTTTTGTTTTCATTAACACGGTTTTTTATTTTTGTCGTGTTACTTTATAGGCGTTGAAACCGTACCGGGACAACAACGCCAACTGTCTGCGGCTGATCACCAGGTCGGCTAGGGTGAACCTGAACAAGCACTGGAAGAGTCTGGAGAATCTGTTCACGGCCGGGCACGACCGTCGTGCAGACGTCAAGGAACGCGCCCAGAACGCGGTCAACGAGATGCTGGAGAACGGGGAGAACGAAAGACCCGCGGCGGCCATGGAAGCAGCAGTCGTCTACACCAACCCGACAGCGGACGCGGTGGAAAAATTCCAACATTTGTACGTGAACGATCGTTGAGGATCCACGACAACCGCACACTTGGTTTGATGAAGTCGGTGGTGCGAGGTGGATGTTGGGGAGGGGGGGGGGGGGCGATGAGCTGAGATCGTAAATTGTTTATTGAACACACTTTATATTATTAACACTATTATTGTGTACACCTACGTGTGCGTACCTCATGTCCTTCATTGTTTTTTTTTTTTTTTTTTGATATCGTTTTATATTTTATTTATTTATATTTTTTATTTTATTTAACACGCGCACGCACCAACACGTTATTATATTATTATATATATATATGCACAATTTTACGCACCGTTTTCGCACTGGTTTTTATCCGCACAACAGCACCGACACGCACGCTTATACGCACTTTAAATGCACTCAAACACATAAATAGCACGATAAGACATTAAACATAATATTTAATGTTCACTACATAATATATTATTATATCACATCGCACTCGTTAAATGTTATCATGCACCGTTATGTTCACATCACACATTATTAGATTTTATGTAACATTTTTATCATCCGACGAGGAATACTGCACCACACCGCAGAATGATCCGGATCGTTATTAATGTATGACATATTCCTGCACTTTAGACTAAAATGTACATAATTTTTTTATTAGTTTTAAGTTTATGTCAGTCAATTATTGACGACAAACAAGAACTATGAAATACTGAATTAGTTTTTATACCTAATTCGCATGTCTCACGACGTCGATTAGAAGAAATTAGAATTTAGAATTTTAGTAAGATTAATTAAATATATTGAATCTGTGATTATATCGAATTAAGTTTTTATTTTTATGTTTAATTCGCTATTATATTAGATATTATATTGATATATTGCTATTATTAACGCCTCGCGTGATTTATTATATTAATTACACAATTATCGAAACGTGAAAAAGTTTTAATTAGACCACAATTTTTTATTTTTTTAAACTTATTATTGTTATTTATATTGTTAAAAGAATATTTGCTCAAAAAATAACAGAATCCATCCATCCATATATTTAGTTATTAAGCAAAACATATTTTTAGTCAAAGCTTGAGGACTACTGCTGCCGAAGCTTAGTATTAGATAAATAAAAAAAAAAACATTTTGGTATATTATATTATATAGTTCACAATTTACTATAAACATTAGTTTTATGAAAATATTTCTTATGTGCCTTACATTATATGTATGAATTTATTACAAGAATTGTTTTATTTTTTAATTCTACGTTTTATATTTATATTTTAAATTTTAAAATCATTAGAATATAACTCATTGACAACAATAAAGTATTAAGAAAAATATAATTTATGCGTTTTTATACTGTTAGCGGTATAATATTATAGCGTACCTACCTATAGAAAACCATGTTTCCTATTCGATCTTACCCATAATGTAAATATAAGTAAGTATATGTACACGAAAAGCCTCACACGAAGTAATTAAGTCTAAACAAGTTAAATCATATTGATCATCTGCAAAGATTCAAAAATAGAATAAGTTTAATCTAATCGATAATTTAAAAATTTAAAACCAAACAAAATAAAAATAAACTATTAGAAAGTGTTGGCCATCATAAAAACATTAATTACATGTACGTTTTATGCTCTGTGATTTATATATGTTACATAACATTTAAAATACATCGAAATATCGTTTGACTTTTATATATTAACCCTCAACTGGTATCGTTGAGTAACAATGACTTTTTATGAATAATTTATTATATATTGATAAGGTTAAGACCGTTGCAATAACAATTGTCTATACAATGTATTTTTTCTTCGAAATTCTACCATTTCTATGTAAGAAAAATGAGAAATAAAAGATACATCACTAATGCGTATTATCACGAGATGTAAAGTGTTATATTATTATTATCAAACAACCAATTGTACCGAAATAATAATATTAGTAATATAATAATGCATGCATATCGTTGAAAAGTTTCAAATCCCTAAGAATATAATTGTTTTTAATTAGGCACATTCAAATCACAAAATCATTTTTTTTTTAAATATCCAATTTCGCCTAATGTATTAATAGCCCAATTAGTTCCTTTGTAATTTTAAAATGTTGACATAGATATAAAAACAACTTATGCGGGATCTTTTAATATATTTTCAAGAATTTTAGGTACTGCTCGGATTAGCAGTCTACCGACTTTTTTCTATTCGGACATGCAGTTTACGTATACTATGTAGACCGCATAGTAAAGTACGCGTACTTATAATACGCAGTAAAAATAGTACGCAGTACGTAAATAAATAAGTAAATTCAAATAATATTAAAATATTATGATTATTTGTAAATTAGAAAAAAATCTAATTTAGTAAATTAATAATACGTACCTATTATGACGCAATGTCATAATGCAAAAAATGTAAAAAATAATCGTAAGACAAAAATAAAAACCTTAGTGATACACTGCTTTAATGTCCCTCAAAAATGCAATAAATAAATCAGGTTCTTCTTTTCAAGCAACTTTCCAACAATAATGGTTGAGATTTGATTGCAACAGTTGTGTGGTTGTGGTGTCTCTCATCGTTTTCATGATTTTTGTCTGCATAAACTTGTTGTTTGATTCCTCATAGTAAAAAAACGTATTCCCTTGTCGCACACAGTGCGAAGTCTGACACCCTTTTTTTTTGCACCGAAAAACAGGACGAAATTCACATCCACAATCGCGTTTTCTAGCATTTACCATTTCACTACTACACTTATGGCATGGTAATGTTTCTTCAGCAGTATACATAACAAATATAGGTGGAAAATACAAAACTATATCGTATACCTATAGGAAATTATATTTGGGCCAATTTTATCTTTAATTGCTATTCGAATATGCGAACTACATATAATATGATAATAAACCGTGTGCCGTCAATAGACCACATATCGAAATATCCGAGCGGCACCGAATTTTGACCTTGAGACATTTTTTATCGCCATTTATGGAAAAAAAAATAAGAACTTAAAACATCTATAAATAACTTAAATTTTTTTTTAAATATTTTAAAAATGATATCTATTTATATCAAATAATAATAATATAGATACTTGGTAAACATTTCAAGTTTCTAAAGTTATTGATTTTTGAATTACAACAAAAAACAAAATCGATTTTCTGAAATGCAATTTTGTTTAGCTGGGAATTTTTAATTTGATCTCTATAAAATACAAAATAGATCCAATTTTCTAACAGAAACTACCCTTTAAGTTGAAAATTGGAGCATTTTATCGATTACTCGTTGTATATACAGGTACAAAACAAATATATATCATTATTGTAAAATAAATACATTCATTCTTCCACTCAGATTCTTAAATAACTAAAATCGTTATTTTTTATTGTCTTTCAACGTTTTAACTTCGGCCATCCATGTATACATATAATAAATGTGGTTTGATATTTTATTATTATTTTTTTTTTTTAATTTCCAGTTTTTGGAAACCTATCAAATTTTTAATATGTTATTTGCCATGCATAATTTCATGCATTAACCTAATCATGTGTACAGTTTTGTGTACACGCCATAACTTGCCACACTTGTTTTTATATACACTTATATTTTTGCCAAACCATCCTTGCATAGAAAAATATGCACATAGATTGTTGATTTTTGCTTGGATTAAAAGTATCGCGTAACCTCTAGAATGATTTCCCTTAATTTAGCAAAAGTATGGCATAGTACTTATAATAAACTCAAAAGTTAAAATCAAAATTGTTATCAATTTATTTTCTTTTAAATTTTGACAAACATACAAAAAAATAACTATACAAGAATGACAAGTTGAGTGCAGAAAAATATACACGTGACAGTTACTGTGTTAATTTTTAGGTGATAAAATTAAAAACCTTACATATTTTTATACTGTAAAATAATTTACAAATGTTAGTAATTATTTGATGGATTTCGTAATAAATTGAATTTTTATTGATACTTTATCCTATAAGATCTATAGTTTTAAATCAAACATCTAATTTAAAATCGCCAATATTTTTCGATAAAATACATGCAACGGAACTATCACAGATAAAAAAAAAAAAAAATGGTATTGTTGAAATTTACAATCGGTTTTCGAACGACTGGATACATCCAACACTAGAAATCCGAAACTCAAATAAATTTGGGCTTAAAAATCCCAAAAAATAATAGTTTTATGAACAATTAACCTACTAGAAATTAAATGGTATAATGGTATAAATACAAACTAATTCATGTTGTAATATTACTGTTATTAATATTATTAGTTTTAAATATTTTATCGGTTTTAACTTTTAACTGTTATATCAACATATATTTTTTATAGCAATAAGTTGTTAATAAACAAATTATATTTGTTATATTAAATTTTTTTTTTTTTTTAATTTAACCGGAACCACTTTATAATTTAAATTTTATTTTTTTGACTGTTAATATCTTATAAAATATGAATAAATAAATAATAAATAATACATAACACAATAACATAATATATGATGTTCGTTTACGAGTTTTACGAACGCGACATTTTATTTATTTCTCACAACGAACGCGTGAAATATTATGCTACATTTACTATATGTTAAAAATTGAAAACCTTGGGCTGATGAATCGTTTTCATTTAAAATCAGTGCGTAAAATAAGTAAAAGTTACTTGTCATAAAAATTAAAAACAAGAATTTCATCTTGGGTTTAACATAATATTATATCCTTTATGCAAACTATATCTTTTTACGAAAAAAAAAAACCACAATAATTTAATTTTAAATATTATTATTTACCAACTGCTGTTTTAAAAATTACACAAAAAATATTCTTACAGGACAATAATAAAATAATAAAAAGAGTAATATATTTTTCATATTTTAAAACGGTGTTGTCAGAGAATTCCAACAAAACCTTTTATCCCTATTGGACGTTGTTATCTTTATACTGCAGTATATTAATTTTAAAACTGTATACGTATGTATACGTGGGTGTGGTTTTTATTTTGAATTTTTTAAAAAATATTCAATTCATCCAACTTATTGCGAGCGCAGCATTTGATTAATATCAATAATATTATATATATAATATTATTATTTTATGTATATTGTATAATTTTGTTAACTCGATAATGATTTTTTTAGGTTTGTTACTAAATGCGATTAAACGAATTCACATTATTATTATTTATTATATTTTTTTCATACCTAAAATGTTTGTTTGATTTATGTGCAATTTAGACATTAATACAACCGATTTGCTATACGAGTAGTTTTTAGACTTAACATTCAAATTATTTCGAGTGCAAAAACAAACAGAAAAAGTGCTCATGTAAGATTTTTAATTAATTCATAATATATTATATTGTAAATTACGAAGGGAAAAAATGGTGACGTTGTATTTACTATACGGTGGTCAGTAATGTTATTATACTTATATAGCGTTATTATTTATTTGTTTTATTGAATGACAAAATATTATATTAAAATAATGTAATGTATTGTTTTGTTATTTTTTTTTTAATTAATCTCCGCTACGAAAAAATTGTCAACTCAAATACATAAAAACTTGTTTTGTTTTCGTGGTACATAACTCGTGTAGTGGTATTTTAATATTTATAATAATAATACTAAGATTATATAAGACTTTATATAATAAAAAACGATTATTAATATAATACGATTAATTGTCATGCGATTCGAAATGTGTCGAAACGATTTAATAATGGTTGGCAAACAATGCGTGTCAATATGCGCGATTGAACAGAGTATTTTATAATACATAGCAATTTAATAATACATGTCATACTAAATTTTGAGAAAAACAAATCTAAAGAAGATTATTATTATGTTGTGTTACATAAATATTCCAACAAACCAATAATGGGCTTATAATATGTACTTTTTAGTTTTTATACATGATTTAGTGATATAAGTACATGATCGTACAGCCTTTATTAAACTAGGTCTGTGAAATTACTTCAAGCTGACTTTAACTAAGAAATAAATCAAAACAGAAATCACTTTACTTAAAATAAATCGAGATAGTTTTTTGCACAGCTGGTAGTGAATAGTCATGTGCATTTCTATAAGTATTTAGAAATTTTTTCGAGATTAATTAGTCAATTATTTTTTTTAAAACATACCTAATATAGTTTAATTTACAATCTTTTGAAATACCTTATTAAATGTGTTAACATTTTTAACAGTTAAAATTTACTATCATTTTTTTTCACGTGTATATAAAATAAAAGTACTAATATTCAAACTAATCATTGGACAATATTACGTAATTGTGTACTTATGTAATTATGTTAAGTGTATATAATTTTGTAACTATGCATTTTGAATTTTAACCCATAGATTTTAAAATGCAATTTAAATTTTTATACGATCAAACATAATATGCATATAATCGATAGATATAATATTATCTAAAATAAAAAGATACCATTGATTTTATAGCTATTTGTTTTTTAAATTTTAATTGTATTCACACTGATATATTTATTTATTTTTTTTAAATAACTTTTATGTCATTATTATTAAATATTATGATAATTTTCTGCTCAAAGAAATTTTACTTAACTTTACTAAAATTCCGCTTACAGAATCACGAATTCTACATCTAGAGGTTTGGCTTACGTATTAATTTTATATTTCTGGATGTAGTTTTTTTTCGCATTGATTGTATTTATTGAATTCTGTGCATTAATATACACATACTCGGATTGCATTGGATGTTTGGATAAAATAAATGAACCTGCGGCAGTTAACATAAACGCCAATGATCCTATAGGATATCGATTTATAGTTCAGTGTCAGACGATGAGATGACAAGTCTTATTTAAGGATGCATTACATTAAGCTAAAAACCGAAATCCAAAAACATATTAAACCAACAGCGGTAACAGTTGGTATTATTTCTGTTGTCCGTCACAGGTTCATTAATTTTATACTAATGTCGAATGGAATCCGACTGTTTATTGAGTAAAGCGTATAACTCTATACTTACGCGCGCCGACAACGCCGCAGGAACCGTATCCTGCGTACAGTGACAGCGACACTAGTTGAATATTGAGGTCGAAATCATGGCTGAATGCGAACCGTGGACTAATCTTTGTCTCGCACTATCGATCGTAGTAATAAATTTTTGTCGGTCAAACATAGTTTGCCGTTTCAACCAATAGCCACCTAAAGTTAGGGTACAAGATCGATGAGCCATTGCGGTAATGTGTTTTGGCGCTCACCGCGTGTTCATATATGTAAATGGTAATCAGTGCTGACACTGAGGCACTCGGCGATTAATCCGCGGGTTTAAATTTTCTGGCTGCCACGAAAATTCCACTTCTGTATGCGAATCAATGTGGAATCACCGTGGCAACTTGCCATCGTATACATTAAGTAAATGGAATCATTTAGTACGATGATATCTGTAAGTGATTGAGACAAGAGGTATGTGCTCGGGTAGCTAATGATTTATTAAGCAATTACATCCTAAAAAAAAATAAATAGATTAACAGATGGTATCTATTAATTGGGCTAATCAATTTTTAAGTTACAATTAAAAATGTGGGAGATGTATAGTCAACGACATATTCGTTTAATTGCAAAAATCATGGACCTTGTGCTTATCAGTTCGTTGTGAATGTTTTTATGATTATTAAAATATATAAAAATATTATATACGAAATTCAATGAGTAGTACGTTCTTATATTACCTATAAAATTTGAATTTTGAATTAGCTATATATTTTATTAAAAAGTATAAAATTCTATCATTTATTATATATTTGAGAATATAAATGGTTTTTTATTATTCAAAATTCAACTTAGTTCATAATACTATCAATAAATATTTCAAAAAATGGCTATTTTTTTTATTTTTTAAAAAGTGTTTTTATAATTTATTAACAGTTTTTGTTTTTTTTATTATGTAAATGATAAAAGGGAGGCTATCAGTTATACATTTGATTAAAAAACTGTACTACAATACCTAAATTAGATTACTATTATTATCCTACGTAGGTTAGTGCGTAAAAACTTATCATTACCCTATTTTTTTTTTACATTGTAGATAATTTAATGCTTGTCCACTTCAGTTGACACTTTATTTTAGGTTTTAGCGGTAGAATTAAAATTTAGTACCTAACATATATCAATAACGCCTACAATGTGATTTTATATTAAACTATAAACCCACAGTCAATGGTGGGCTGAACAATTTTAAAACTTAAGACAGAATAAAAAAATAAGGATTTACGTATATCAAAAATATGGATTTTTATGTCATCATATTTTTATTTTATTTTTTTTTAGCTAAAAACAAAATTGTTTCCATGTGTGATATTTGCCTCAAAAACACTTTCTTCAGCACGCCAATGTCCATAGTTATTTCAGCTATATTGATATCATATCATTCAGAAATTCATAATACAATCACTTTAGGAAATGATATTATGTTTCGTAAGAAAAGAAAAACTTTAATTAACGCATTGTTGAAAAAACAACACTGGCGTGTCCACTTTTCAGACATCTGCACTATCATATTGAGTACATGACGCGTATTATTCGACTCGGATAACATGGTAAATATTATACTTGAAAAACATTATTTTACGGGCTTACGGTTCGAAGATCAAAACACAAACACGACACCGCGCCAACGATATATATTCATAAATAAAAATTGTTCTACCATACAAAGTTAACGGGTAATTGAATACATTTACCCTCGTGAATACGGGGTGAAATCTTTTTTTTTTTAACATATTTATTTTAATTTGTACTATCTGTAACAGAATTTAAAAAGGGTGAAATCTTATAAAGGAAAACACTCGTTTTTCTCGGGATTTAAAATTATTACAAAACAAAACAGTTACTTCATATTTTTCGGTTTTTTATATTAAAATTTGTAAATGTCTAAAGATCGAATATCCAACGAGATATACAAGTATTTATATTATAAGTATTTTTAAATTTAATGTGACTATCATTTTGAGGAATTACACGATATGTAACGATATAGGGTTTTGCTTTTCGAAATCACAAAATATAACTTAAAATAATATTTTTCAATGACTTAAAATTATGTGAAAAAAAAAATTATTTCTTAATATACATAATATTAGGATATTTTGAGTAAAATCATGTGTTATAAAATCACTTAGTAGTTTGTACGTATCAATTCTATAAATATTATTGGTATTTACGCAGGTATATCGTAGGTATTATAAAACAAAAGCTACATGCAGAATTATTAAGTTAAATTTTTCTTATTTTAATTTACTATCTATTGTTTTTAATAAAAATTATCTCATTTGATATTATAAATTATGTCTAAATGTAAATTTTAACGTGGAATACATATATAAAATGATAAATATGTTCATTCAAATAGACAAAATTGAATTTTTTATTTTTAAATTTTAAATTATTATATGTATTATATATAAAGTACGAGTATATACGCTATGCCTCACATTCCAAAATTTTTTTCTTCACGTTTACATGCCATAACGATTATGATGGCTAGTCAACTTCTCAGTTAGACATTATATTATGTTAATATATAGAAAAATGATATGCTATTGATAATTTGTTAATACTGATGTTGCTTTTATAATTTACTTTAGATAATTCGAAATGAAGATATGAACAGTCAAACTGTAGTGGAAATCCGTTTGCATTCCATACCTGTAAAGTATATATCATAATAATTAAACTATAAATCATATTTTCGAAAAAATAGATGTAATTTTTTTAAATATTCCATTATACTTTATTATATTGCATACAGTCTAATTTTTAAACTAAGAAAATTGTTATAAACTTCGTCTAGAAAATGCAAATGTTTTGGTTTCATTTTTTTTAATAATTGTGTTAAAATGTTTACATTTCTAAAATATAAATTTCAGAAATTTTACATTATCATTTCTTGTACACCTCATTTTATGTATCACGTTTAGCATGACTTAATAATTAATATTCGTTTTGACGTGTACGGTGTTTGGTCTGGAAACTCATCAATTTTATCAGACAATTGGATAATAAATATAGTGTTTCGGCTGATTTTTATTTATACATAAATATTAATTGATGTATGTACAATATATTATACACCCCTGAAATAATTTTAATTAATTGACAGAATCTACAGGTACATACACAATACTTAGTTGCATTCAGTTTAACATTGACAAATTTATCTTTTCTTAATTTAAATAATTTATAAACATCATAGTTTTGTACTTAATTTGTAGGCTGCTCCTATAATATAGACATTTTTAAATCAATCGTATATAATATTTTCAATATTATAATATAGTCTATTTTATCAAATGCATTTGGATAATAGTTTTATATTAAAATTTGATAAAAGGCAATTTTATCTAAGGTAGGCTTACATATTCAGACTGCAATTTATATTGACACTGTATATCTACATACAAAATAGACCTCAATAGACACGAGGTTTCCATACGACATAAACCCGAGTCTTCCGTCCTGTATATTATTTATTATACATTATATATATTGTATAATTGAAGAAAAAAAGACATGGATACAATACAATGTAGACATACGTTTTTTGCTCGATTCTCTCCATCGCCACAGCAGTATATTATATATAAACGATAAATTCCGAGTAGATATTCGTATTTTCTATATACCTAAACATATTAGTTTCGCATCGTATAAGATATAAATCAATAACGAACGGTTGGCGTCGACCCGGGAACATACAACTCTCTAATTCCGACAACTTCCGTCCTCGCCGCAGGCCGATATAATATACAATGTACACATATATATATTTATATGATTGCATTCACATGTAGGTACTTCTGCTTACACATGATATACAGACAATGTAACGATGGCATGCGCTCGATGGTCATATCCGAATCGCGTAAAAACACAATGACGCGGGTACGCGACGCCATCGTCTTTTGCTCCGAGCCGGACTCCCGGGTGGGTTGATTTCCCGGAGTCACGGACAAAAGGAACGCAGTCCGAGTCCAGAGTCCGCTACGGGGCGGTCCATAGATCACCGCACTAATCTTCGGTATCCGGTCCGCAGAGAACAGCTGCGAGCTCCAGTGTGTCCGGGAAGCATCATACCTCGCACACGTATTTGAAGAAAAAGGAGGAAGAGAAGGAGAAGAAGTGCGCACGTGTGTGTGCAATAATATAATAATATACAACAATATATTAATACAATCTACAATAATATAATAAAGATGGCACGCATGCACAGTGCACACTAGCCTGGCAACAATATAATAATATATTATATAACACACGCTGCACGACAGGAGAAAGACGACGACGACGACGAGGACGAGAACCAGCGGGACGCGCTCGCGGTCGGACGTCCTTGTACGTAGGACATAGCTATAATGTTCGATTTCGCGCGAGGAGTCACGTTCGCTACTTGTCAAGAAGTCACCGGGTATTATATGCGTGCGTATACATGTGTGTGAGCGTGTGTGTATGTATATATGTGTGTGCCGAGTCCTTATAATGCGCTCACTGTTGTATGGTTAGGACAACCGTTTGATCGATCGCGAGCTCCAACAACGACGACGACAAAAAAATCCTTTGTTCGCCTAAACGATCCGACACCGCACGTGTGTGTGGGTGTGTATATGTATGTGTGTGTATTCACGTATCTCGACCAGCGAAAGACTTAGAGTATAATAATAATATAATGTACGACGACAATATAATAACAGTTGTGCAGGGCATTGTGCTCCATATCGCTTTATTGCAACAGCGAGTATAACAAGACGTAAACATCGAATGCGAGTCACCGATACGGGTCGTTGCTGCAGTGTGTGAGGGTATGCACAGCGCGAGCGAGTGGTGTGTATGTGTGTGTGTGTGTGTGTGTGCATGTGTGACAAAAAAAAAAATATAATAATATGATAATATATAATATTATATGGGCCAAGAAAGAATTTTCCAGGACTCGCATGAGTTGTATTGTATACCTGTGCAAGTGATATATATCTACACGAGTTTCCAAGGTGTCACTATATATATATATATTATACAATTATTATATTATTATGATACATCGTGCACCGTAGGAATGGATCCGAGATGCTGCGCTGAATTACTTACATTTCATTTCTTTGCCGTTGTACCTTTACGTTGTTAACATTTTCGAGAAACGAAACCATAAAACATAATAATATATTATTGTTATTATTATTATAACAGTATAGAAATATAATACAAAAATATCTGTCGTGTATGTATACGTTGTATTGTTATACTAATATACGCGTATTCGATTCTCGTCGAGTATTTCTCATCTGCGGCGCACCGCGCGACATTGACATTGAAAATGCACATCTTCTTGTTCAAAGAAACCTATAGCACATAATATATTAATATATTAGACACATGAAAAGGTTCCAAAAACATGCACACCTTAAGCGAATAAACACAATCTTACATTTAAGCATCTTATAATACATAAAATATACTATACACGTATTAAACTGTAAAATAATAAAACGAATTTATATTATTTTCAAATAATACAGCACTCAAAATAAAGATGTGTTTGAAAGAACTTCGACGTTTCTACTTATCCATTGTATACGTACAACAAATATTATTCGAATTGAACGAAATGAATAATAACTAATAATCAGTAAAACCTAATCTGTGTAATGTCGTAGGTTTATATGCAGGATAATGGATTCGTTTTATAGACTTTAGTATCACGTGTTCATGGTATGTTCATGCACATAACAACGTGATTATTTAATTGAAAAAACATAATAAAATTATTTTAAAAGCTATTAAGATTTTTAAAAATATTCTTTTTACATAATTTTAAGTCATTAAATAATCACATTTTTGAAAAAAAAATATTTATTATTTGCTATTAATCGTCGTTATGATTGTTTTTTAAGACAACGTACTCCTTATTATACTTGTAAAAACAGTTGTTTGGTGACAACTTGAAATTATGTAAAAATAATATTTTCAAAAACGCCTGCAATAGTTTTGGAAATGATGAGTGTTTTACAATAAATAAGTAAATAGATAAATATCAAAACGTGTACGTCACAATTTTGGGATATTTCCGTTTCTTCCAGAAACGCACTATTACGCTGCCGATAAATTAGTCCGATGTACAGAATATCTTTACGCCAGACCGCTTCGTTGGCTCGATATGACTAGTTTCGGATCGTTGATAAACAATAATATTATTGTACTGAATAGTAGCTGCTGATGCCTGCAATTACATAACAATTATTCTCGTGGTGAATTTCGACGATGAGATCATGATTACAGTAAATCGTGTGTGTCACATTAGCTCAATATATAATTACGAAAATAAACACTCACGGTATATGTGCGTGTATAATTTACCATACCATAGATTCCTAATAGATTTATAACATATTTTCAGATATTTTGGTGTTACCAATTACTCTGGATCGCAACCTAATTATAACAATACACAAGTATGTAGTGATATGATATGTTGTGTATAGTGGATGTTTGTACAGGTATCGAATACATAATCTCAATTTTAAATTTTGATTGAGTGAATAATATGTAGTCAATATGTATTGGTTATAAGTTATAACTTATATTACATCATATGATGTTACAACATCTATACACCCGAACTCCGTAGGACTACGACACAGCCACACATTGTTATAAGATAGATTATCGGTATGTAAGTACTATGTAATAATTATTTTAAAGTTTATAAACTGATGGTCACTATCACTGAGTTTGTTGTTACTTAAATATATTTTACGATCCTTTCAATCGATATCTACCCATTATCTACGGTTAAATATAACCATAGAATCCTACGATTCTCCCTGGTTATCTTATATTTAACTGGTCGTTCCCCCGACCACGTTACAACATAATTTGAATGCAGTCGTATTTTAAATATTTGAGTCTAAATTCCATAACTGTCTATTCTTATTTCACATCAAAATATTATTGTACTACTGTATTAGTACATTTTCAAAACATTTTATTTTTAACTTATATTATAATTATTAGTTATTAATACTTATAATTTATTTGTAGTTGTATTGTAGTAATATGTATGTGTATTATTGTTATTTTCGTATATAATAAAGCAAAACAATTAAATTAAAAAAATATCTTATGTAACTAAGAAATAATGATCCAATATTGAATTAAATTCCATACATTATTTTAATGTTATTGGAGGAGTCAAATAAAGTAATTATTCAAAAAAATTAGTACCTATACCAAAGTCATACAATTAAGTTGGGTCCGTAAACTCATTTTTATGAATGGGACAAAACTCCCTAGATTCATTATTACTTATTTTTTTTGTTAAATATTCATGAAATGTTAAATTTTGATATCTAAGATCTAAAAATGTTATAAAAAGTTCCTTAAAAGTTATACTGCGACTTAAAAATATAATAAATATAAAAAAAATATATTCAGATATTTCATTTTTATCACTATTCGATTCTATTAAAACTAATAATTAGTGCTGATGACCGAATTTTTACTGTTATTCTAATACGTCAAAGAGAACTAAAAGAAGTTTTAAATATCTATAAAAAGAAAAAAAATTAAGACAGATTTACGAAACAAGAATATACCTACGTGTCTCTAGTAGCGTCATATTAACCATATTTTCTCTGTAGATCAATAATCATATTATTCGATATAAATCACACGTCAGACCGGTGTCGATTATAATTTATAATAATAATGTATCCACACCTCTAATAGGTATTTGACAGTTCGACACCCGAAACTAAGCTAACGAAATTATATAATAATTTATAATAATATATTAATATATTCCAACAGCCGCCAAATTTTGGTGAGTTTTATAAGATTGGCAGTTTATATGTATAAGAAATATTTAGTTACAGTCTAACAGTTTATTATACACAGATCACAAAATACCTGTTTTGACGCTTTTAATGATGGGTGTTTAATGTAGTTATTCAAATCCGATAGCATATAAAAGAGGTCTATTCACCGGACAATACTTATTATCCCCCTCCCCTTCAAAATATACTTAAATAATTTATTTACTCAAATTTTGATTTTCGAAATTTGCAGTTTTATTTTAGAAACATATTTTTGTATAGGTACTTGAATTTTTTATTTAATTTAAGAAATATTCTGTGACTATTAAATATCGGCCGTAAATTAGTTGTTTATATTTTCATCTAATAATATTTTATGTATTTTCCTCCAATTGTATTGCCAGTTAATGAGTTGGTGTTTAGAGATCGCATTACAAAAATTGGGACCATATATGTTAGGTATACTAGTAACTAGACCTTGTGACAGATTTTATTATTATACGCAGAGATCCACTTAACTAGCCTCACTAAATTTCTGATATAATGTGTTTTTTCAAAAAAAAAAAAAATGTTATTCTACAGCTTGAAATATTATACTACGTAAATAAAACTGGACAAAAATCTATAAAATATTTACTTTTTATTTTTACCAAGGGTTAAATGTTATTATTAAAAAAAAATTTTTTTTCTGATATACCTACTCAATATAAATTATCTACGATTAGATGAATTATCTATTTCTAGAAATTATATGACATTAAAAGTAAGCTGACGTCAAAAAAATTCAAAATTCAATATGTCAACATTTTTGTATACTCGGCTATTTAACTACCTTACCTAACCAACACACCTATAAACTCTTATATCATACATAAATATAAATTTACGGATCGGGAGCATAAGGTAATAAATGCACACCTGGACACCACTAACTTGTTGTGCACCACTAGCGCCCAGAACTTAAAATCGCGGAAGCTGTTATAGACTGTGTTCAAGACATATATATGTGGTATATGTATTCGATATTTTTCGTTTTAATTTATTTTTTTGACATTTTGTATTTACTTAAGGCGATCTTTTCAGCTCGATTCACGTTGCAAAAATGTGTTTGCGGATGCGTATTGTTCGAGACCGTTTTCTTAGAAAAACGTTTAAGTATATGTATATTGGTGTACAATAACTGTTATTTAATGTTAATGAATAATAACGGTTTTAACTATGAAATAGTACTTTCTTTTTTTGTATGCTGGTTTTCAGTCAATATTTGTCGAGTAGTGAGTGACTTTCCTTTTGATGCAGAGTATTGATTTACTCATGTATACTGCATTTGATTAAATATTAATAAATTGTATATATTTATAAGTTATATTTTTTTTTTTACCTCATTAATTTGACCTCGAGATATATCATTAATCTTCAGCAATATTTGAAATGTAATTATTTTGTGCATTCGTATGACAATTTTCTGATCTTAATATTATGGTTAACGAAGAAAAATAGTGGGTGGGGCTGTGGTGAAGTGATTTCAGCCATGATTAAATGTTATGTATTCATAGGTTTAACTACACCATTATTTATTACGTACATTTTATAAATTTATATGACTATTTTTTTTTAAATCGGTAAGATAACCATTTGATATCAATTGTGGTTATTTAAAATTATGTAACCTCTGCATCATCCCCAAACAAAATGTCGGTGTTATTATTTTTTTTCTAATGTTATATCTTAAGAAATAATTTGTATGAATTTGTTTATGACTGTTGAATTATTTTTTAAATTTGTAATTGTTTGCATTACAGGTTTAAAAATTTAGTACAAGGCTTTCTCATAAATTTATAAGTTTTAATTATAATTATTTATAAAAAATTTAACTCAACAACTATTTTATAGTCTATCTAATAATAAGCAATATGTTTTTAACTGCACATCGTTATGGCGAACGATAAGCGGTGGTGAAAATCATGCATATTGTATACCTCCACACCCTAAGAATAAGATATGCATCGGTTTTGAAGGACTATAGAATAAAAATTATTGAACTTACTGAAATGAGGTATATATTTTTCGATTCTGAAGTGTATCTAATTTTAAACATTAAGTTTTAAAGATTACATCTTTTAGGTGAAAATTACGGCTATACTTATCCGAATGTTCAGACAAGCGATTGAAAACTACCGGAATCATTTACATGAATGCATAATTGATGACGACCACCATATTAGAGATGTAATCTTTAAAACTTGATGTAAAAAACTAAATCACTATTGAACCGAAAAATATACATTTTATATTTGCAAGTTTAATAGTTCCTATTCTACAGCCCTTCAAAACCGATATCTTATGCCCCACTCTGTATAAGGTGAGCATTATTAATAGGACGCGAGCACGATACTGGCGACGGCGACGGTGACGTAAACCTTTAGTCTACGTGTTTCGACGGTGACGAAAATGATACTATATATCGTTGCTCGGAAGTCTTCAAAATCACGTTCGTGATATCCATTCTCGTCGTTATCCCATATTTAATTAGTGTGGTTTCCCGTTTTAGTTATTTTCAAATTAAAATATATCTGTCAGCTATAACAACTCCTTTTTAGAAAGAAATAAAATCTAATCTACAAATTATTAAACTTTTATTCATACCAATCATTACAATTGAACGAAAATATAAACACATTACGACATAATACAAAATAAAATATTATTAGTATCATAGACGATCCATTTTTTTCTAGAGATAATACATACTTTATATAACACAATTTGCTTAATAGGATGTCAGTGTACTGTTTATTTTCTCTCTGGCCCACGCGTAACATAGAAAAAATGTATTTATACAGAATCATTTTTTGATTTTTTGAGTAATTTAAAAAAAAATCATCATCGTCATTGTAGTGAGCACTACAACCATAAATTAGAAATATATATATATATATCTGAAATCGATCAATTTAATTCAATTACACAGTTTTAGACCGTAATATTATATTACCTATAACCTGTAGTAACTAGCACGTGTGTAAAGATGCTCCGAGCACTTCGAAACTATACTTGTTTCACCCGTGCGTGAGACCGGCCCTAGAATATTTAGAGATAATAATACTAATGTAACGCACTCCGACAATCTACAAATAGATTATTTTTATTCAGCCCGTGGAAACTCATCCCGTGACGTGTAACGTGGTTCATGAATTGTCGTTACATTGCATTGATGTGGAAGTATTCCGGGCGTTAAAATAAACCTATACCACGACATTCAATCTAACGCGCCATTATGGAGAACTTAAAACTACTTTATACAGAAGTCATCGTTTTTAATTAAATCGTTCGAGACGGAATAACGCGTGATGTATTTTCGAGGTCTCGAGGATATCTCCGAAAACACAGTCATAATAATTCAATAACGAAACTTGTAAGTGTAGTATATATTTTTACAAATAGAAAAAAAATACAGATCCGACGATCACGTGAAGACGAGATTATACCTACAGCTCAGACTTCGGAGTAAATTGCTTTTCCGTTGCGTTCGTTCACCACGGGGTCTCCGCGGCAAGTTCGTCGTGGACGTCGTCACCGCCACCGCCGCCGCCGCCGCCACCGTCGTGACGTGTCCTAATTAAACCGGATTTTATTTTTTACTCTCCTGAAAACACAACGACAATACGAGCTGACAGTAATAATAATTATTATCGAAGTCTGGTCACGTTTCGTAATTTATTATATTGTATACGCGTACCTCAGAGCGGCGGCGCCCTAAACTATATAGGTACAGTTGAAAAAAAATATTAAGCTTTTTTTTTAATAATTATTTGTATCATGCGGGCGGCACGTGTTCCAGACAAATTTAATAACATACCATATTAAAGGTTCGTTGTATAAACTATTTATATTATATAGATACACCGCTTAAAATGTATTGGTTGGTTTAGGTATAAACTATAACCTATCTGCAGGACGCAGTCGGACTGCAGTGCAGCGGCAGCGGCGGCGTCGGTGTTTTTTTCCTCGTCTATATATTTATATAAATATTATAATAATTCGTACTCGAGTGACGCCGTGGTAAACGATCTGCGTTACGCAATTACGATTAAAATGCTTGGGTAATAATAAGAGGAGAGAAAAAAATACGGACCGAAATTCGCCGCCGCCGAAGCCGCTGCCGGAGGTGTTTTCGCCCTGCGATTATGCTAATTAGAACGCTCTCGGGGGTACAAAAACAGGCCCATTAACCATCGTTTTCGGTTAATTAGGGGTTCATTGTTTCCCGGCCGTGTCGGCGCACCGTGTAATTTGGGCGTGTTTAGCGCAGTCGTTTTGTACAAAAATTTTGGCCCGGCCCAGTACATATAATACAATAATGATATACGGTGATGGGATAATAAGTCGTCGCTATTGCGAGGCCTATACCGCCGCAGCGGCACACCGACGAATAATATTCTCGTTTAGCAGGTGCAAACTAAATCGCCGAGCTCATTAAAAACGACGACCGAACAAAACGGTTCGTATTAAAACGTAATTTAACGCGGCTCATCAATTCCGGTCAATAAAAATAATAATAATAATAATAAAAAACGCCAAGATTTTATGGTCATATACATAATATATATATATAAACCTATATAGGTAGTTAGGTATACATTCCTCCTACAATATAATATGTATTATGGGTATAATAATGTAATAGAGGTGCCTATAATGTACGCGAGGCCAAGTCGACACGACAATAATAATAATAATAATAATAATATTGTATCGAAGAAGAAAATATTTATAAGAAGGGAAAAAACACCCTTCGGGGTCGAGCGAAAAACGCGTGTACAAAGAAAACCTCTATAATACGTTGCAGGGTTAACCATCATTGTGTGTGTCAGCGCGCGGTGAAGTATTCCGTGCTGTATACATTCGCGTACATAATAATATAATGTGTAATAATAATAATAATAATAATAATAATAATAATACAACCACTACGGGTAGTTCTTTCGGAGAAAATCAGATCTCGCGGGATGCGTGTTCATATATTATTATATTATGTTGTATATTTATCGGAATGCGGCAGATGTTTCGCGCGTTCTTGTTATATTATATATTAGACCCGGTGTCCGTCCGTTCGCGGCCGAGAAATAATGTTTATTTTGCCAGCACGTCTTTAAAACGATCCGAAAATACTCTCCGGGTGTGCAGTCTTTTGTGCGTTTTTATTATAGGTATTATTGACGACTACGACGACGACGGTTTGCTTAATTTCCAAGATTTCGGGTGGTAAATATTTGGAAACACAGTTGGCGTCCGAGGATATCTGATAAATTTGAAGAGCCACACTACGACCATACATACTCAGCGGCGGCGTCACGATGTTTATAATAATAATAATAATATATGTATACGAAATAACGACCTACGGCCAAGCTTAGTATATAATATTATATATAGGTACCTGGTGGCGTGCGGCGCAGTGTCCCGGCTAGAGAGACAATATTATAATACGTTATAAAAAGGTCACATACCGTCGGTGATGCTGTTTCGAGTACCTCTGCTGATACCTGTGATGTTGAACAACACTTGGACGCCATAAACGCTCTCGAGATGAATTTTAGCGTCACGAGGGACTGTAGTAAGTACGCATGCAAGAGAAAACATCTCGATGCGCAGCAGTCTGCACTTGACACTATTATTGTACAATAATCGAACGCGATAATTGACGAGTTGTTGGCCATTTGTGCACAAAACCTGAAAACTTCTCTGTTGATAACGAACGGTATCTAAATAATAACATCTGATGGACAGGGCGAATCGCCGAGCATAAATATGTCACCCACACTTTTTTTTCTGGACGATGAATTTATTCAAATTTTGATGTCAGGAATTTTAAATATTATGCTTTTAAGGACTATAATGTTTTCAATTATTCAGATTTTAAAAATAATAATATAAATATAAATAATGTCCGATTCACATAAACACATGTAGTAACGTAATCGCCTACAGACGCGCTACACACACAGTGTTGTATGTTACGAAAAATTATAATTTTATTTATTTAATGGTATAACAATAAAACCATTATCGATTAAAGTACATCATAATAATAACACGTGCGAGTACCTACATCTACATAACAATACTCTCCCGTTATCGATATAGATTTAAAATACAGATATGACGATTATTAATGTTTTCTTATTTTCGGTTTTAATTTTTCGTGAGCACCGCACTCCGTACTTAAAAATCAAAAAAAAAAAATAAGTATATTCATCGGCAATATAGTTCAAACATAATAAATGGCGCGTTGATCGATACACCTCCGGACATAATATTATTATTATTATATGCTAAGGTTTGACTAGATCATAATAATATGTGTATACGTAATGGTTTAAATGCCCAACCCTGATCTATAACATTATAATATGACGTGTAACAACAGAGATAATAAAATATGATACTAAAATATTCAATGCGTGTTCGACAGCGCCCACAAAAGGGGATGGCGTAAATGTTATATTATGCATCGCCTCGTTATATTATAACCATATTGTTGTCGAATTTTTAACACCTGTTGGCGGTAAAAACTAACTTTTATACGCGACCGTTTAAGCACGACGTACATGTATTAAAAATCAAATCAAAATATAACACTGTTAATTTATCGACATTATTTCAATTATTTTATTTCATTTTTATGCTTACCCATTTTTATTCGACTACAATACTGTATAATAATATTATGTCCTTAACAATGTTAAGTACCGTTTATGCTATTTAAGTTACACCGGGCCGAACAAAAGTAACAGTTTTTATTATTATTTCAGCCGAATAAATACAAAATATTTATTATTATGCGATTTGACTTCAACTCGAACTACGCTTTTTACGTGAAACCATTAAAAAAATACAGCTTCGTTTTCTTGTTACTCATAATATAATCTTCGTCGTTTAAATAGTGTATAATATAATATTACACTAAAAAAGGTAAGTATACTAAATATCACAATATAGTAATATAACAATTGTGAATCTTATCATCTTTTCCCCATATTTTTTTTGAATAGTTGAATAGTAATATAATTTATTTATTGTTGTACGAACAATACTAAAAAAAAAAAAAAAAAATGCTCACTAAGCGACAACAATAAAGACTTGACAAAAAAAACATTAAAATAATAATAAAAATAGCTTAAAAAAAATAAATAATAAAACCGTTCATAAATATGATTATTACGATGCATATAAAAACATGATGATAAAAGATATAATGTTTTCACCGCCACTACGCCGCTCGTATTATATTGTATACATGTTATTGCCGATTACGATCTAAGACATGTTCTTAATTTTGGTTTATTTCCATGACATCGAAACGAAATTAATAATAATCACCCAACAACGTCGTTATTGAATTTACAGCGAGTGCATTAATAATATAAAATTATGTTATAAATTATAATATTATATTACGTTTTACCTTCGACGATTTACGGCCTCCGATTTTCGTTGATGTTGCTTATGTTATTATATTATACAAGAAAAAAACTTGATTTGTGTATTATCACAAGTATACATAACGGCGTGTTCTGTACTTCTGTATAATAATATTATTGTTTTATTAGGGCTATGAGTCGTAGCAAAGTGCATTTTTATAAAATATTGTTTTCTTGATAGATAGTTTGAAATTTGAAATTATGTATTTATACGAGTTATTTGAGTTTGCTAATTTTTTTTTTAATTACTTGTCATTTATTTGCATTTTTCCCCTTTTTTATTACATTGTTTAAGATTGTTTTTACAGTGTATTAAATTCGCATCTCTTAATATTTTTTAGTGTACATGCGTATGAATAAGACTTATCTTACTATCATTATTTCTCTATATATGAACGATGTGGTGGATTATGTTTCACAGGTTTAATTGGTTAGGTAAGAAATTCAAAAATTAAGCTACAAAAATAATTAGTGCCTTTAAAAAAAAAAAAATATGCAATTAACTAATAAAAAATTATTGTTATTAAAATATGAAATTAGTATGTAAAAAAAAAAATAGTTATTAACTATAAAGTTCAAGCCAGCTATACTTTTTAGCAGTTTAAGTATATTATTTTGTACTCATCTATGACTTGATTGACTTATTCCGTCTCAGATATTTCATATTTTTTTAAATATCAAGTTTTAAATTTATTAATATTGAGTTATTTAGGAAAAATTGAAAAAAGGAAGGTATGAATACGAATGACTGATTCCTACAGGAGATGCAGATCAATATTCGCAATAGCGTAGTACCTCGTACATACCTCCGTGTTTTGCAGAAATAGTGTCAAACGCACCCGAAATGCAAACAATTCCTAATTTACTTATTACATTTTAGGAACACGTATAAATCCTAGTACATTTCTTTCTAAAATTTGGCTACAAAACACGACTGAATCGTAAATTATCGGCATATAAAAAATGTATTTCAATTTTAAGTTCCTCAATGCTCAGAAAAATGATTGATATCGTATTAAAATATTAAAATATATTCATTTATGAAACTCTCTTCCAACAAACTCAAAATAACAAAAAATTCTTGAGTGCGGAGTGCATAATTATTGTACAACAGATGATATACCATATACGTAATAGTATGGTAAAATAAATTGAACAGAATATCCGAAAAAAGTTGGAATAAAAAAATCAACTAATCTACTATAATTGATTTATTAATGTGTTATCATTGAGTACTTATAGATCAAAGTATTGTGTATCTTTAGAAATAATTTACGAGTTGACAGCTGATTACCAAATGCATGTACCTTATTGTGTGCATACTACATACTTATTATACCAGATTAGATTCTCATAAAATGTTATTAATACACTTAGAATGATCGTATAATTTAATCTATGTACCTATTCGTAAGTTGATATTGCATTTAAACCTTACATTTTAAGAATTTTTTTACCCTCCGCTGCTGAAACTTTACCTACAAATGTTAATGATATACGTTTTTATGTTTTTGGCGCTTATACCGTGCGAGTAAAAACCGTACGAAACATAGAGAGCTAAATTGGTTGTGTTTTTAACACTGTGCAACAAGTTTCATCACTAAGTGTTAAAAACGTCTTAAACCATCAGAAAAATAATAAGGATAATAATTGCTGACGACGGCGGGGGATGGTTCGATTACGGATCGTTACACGATTAGGCCAACGCGTAATATTTTAATAATTATTATTATTATTGTTGTTGTCGTACACGATAATAATAATATTATCGTCGTCGACGACGTGGTGCACGCCTATAGTGTATATAACACGTTCTATCGGTTAGATTTCTGTACGAACGCACACGACGGTGTTACGGGGTCGCAATAATAATTATCGTCGTCGTACACAATAATAATATTTTAACGTGTGCGCCGCATATGCGGACCTGGGCCGAGGACGCTTCGTCGACGACGACAATTATTCATTTTACGGTTAAAAAAATCGGGGTGCGTCTCGAATGTTATGCGTGCTCGGTGCGGCAGGCAGAGTAAATTAAAACCAGACACGATTTTCGAAATGGCCGGGCCGGGCCGCACGCTGAACCGATTAACCGGGGCCCTGCAGACCTCGGGCTGGCGTTTTACGCGCGTTTGATTATTATGACTTTATAATACGATATTTTTTTTTACGTACAAATAATGTTATAATTAGTGTGTCTGAGCCTTGGGTCACCGCGCGTATACGTTTCACGGGCGTTCGTAGAACAGTAAATAATAATAACGACGATGACGATGATGATAATAATAATAATAATAATATTAATAACTTATATAATATATCACGCGTGTACGCACGAGGCGAAACACCCTTCCACCCCCTCCCCCAATTCGAGACGGTATGAAAAACGAGAAGACGACAAAACAGAAAAAAAAAACACACGAAAACACGAACAAGAGCAATACGGGCTCGAGCGAGACTTAAACGTCGTATATAACGAATATATACACGTGTGTGTGTGTGTGTGCGTATATGAGGCGGGACGACCGATAGAATAAAGACACAAGCGTATTAACTGTCCCAAAACGTGAAATGCGGCGGCGGCGAACACGTGTTGTTGCTAGGGGTTATAATATTATATTATCGTAGACGAAGAAATCCGTGAGAACGAGCTACGAAACACGACACCCCGGAATGCCGACGGCGTAACACTATACGCGAGCGGCGCGCGCGAGCCGCCTCCGCCCTGCAGTGTATTACGATATTATTATTATTATTATTATTATATACACTTAAACACACGACGTGCCCGCAAACAAACCTTATAATGTCTCCGACCGCTCGCGCCGCGCGGTGATGTCCTTGGCCCCTCCTCCCCCCCGACTGACGATGACGACGACGACGGCGACGAAAAAAAATCCTAAATAAAATGTATTAAATAATAACCGACCGGGAACAAAGCGGTGCCATACATAATACACGCGTTATAATATAGTTGTGCGGTGTGCGGTATGCATGTGTGTGGGTCGGTGCAACGAAGGGTTGCGAGGAATTGCAGGTCGGCTCGGAATCCTTTTATGCGCATTATTATTATTATTATAACGTGCGCCGAATAAAATAATGATAATAACAATAATAATAATAAGTTTATTGATAATATTATAGATACGTGAAATATATGTATACGTGTGTGCGTGAGTGTAAACGAACGGAGAGAAGATCGAATTTCTTAGCGCGTATTATAATGTATATACATATATATATATATATATATATATATTATATATGACATAGACTCAAGCGTCGATTTTTATCGTCAACGCGCACCTACTCCGTTTCGTTATAAGGGTATCGTATTATCGTGTATTATGATTCGATGTAATATATTGTTGTTATCAGTGTTTATATTATTACGTTATATTATGCACGCTATATAGCTGCACTATGACCTGAAAGGGATGTTCCGCTGTCCCTAATAGTCGGGTTACCGTTTGCGCGTGTATACGCATTACTGCACATTGCGGAGATTCGCGGTGGAGTTTTCACCATTCGTCTCTCTTTGTTTCTTTTTTTTTTCTTTATCGTGGATGTGCTTGTCCAGTTAACGTGCCGATGTGCCTCAAAGGAGTGCTAACTGCTAAGGTCGCGACGTAGCACGCGATTGCGTTTTTTTCTTCTTTTATACCACGCGTGGCAAATGATAAACATGGTATAGAAAAAATAATAAGTTTGGAGGATAAAAACCTGTTAATGTGGTTACCGGGGAGAAAATCTCTAGAACACGTAATTAACTTCACGCAGAATTTCAAATTTAAACGTAATACGCGTATAATAAAAGAGTTTACGAAATGCACTTACCATATTTTAATATTATTAGCTATAAAGTTATCAGCAGTGCCACAACTCGGTGCTTTAGGACTTCAAGGAGAAATTAAACGATGTGGATCCTAATAATTATATACATATATAGCTTGGCTTCTACAATACTAAATACCTAGAAATTTTTATTATTATTATTATTTTGATTGATTAAAATAAATGATATAATTATAATATTGTATGTGCTATTTTATGTTATGAAAAATCATGTATAGACATTTCAATAAAAGAATAATAAACCTTAGATTACCTAAAATAAAAAGCTTATTTATTAAGTAATAAATAAACTCATTTAATTACATAGTATTCACATATACGAGTAGGTCCTTATAACGAAGGTGATTAGAACAAAAAATGTTACTTTTTCATAACCATTATGATAATTTTACGATATTACTTTCTTTTTTTTTTTTAATTCTGTACAGGCCGTTGAGCCCTTTTGCATTCTTCCACCAAGTCTCTCCATCCATTCCGGTCTATCGGGTCATCTAGTCGTTTTAAGTTGTTGACATCTAAAATATTTTTCTTCATCCTGTCTAACCATCTCTGACAAGATCTTCCTCTAGGTCGTTTTTTTTTTGAAGATTTTTTGGTAAGACGTTTTTTATAAGATTTTCGGCAGCTCGCCAAACGTGACCAGCTCACTCCAGACGTTTTGCTTTCAGAAATAATCTAATATTTGGCTTGCTAAATAATATTTCCAGATCTTCATTTTTTATGATATTATACTACACCAAAAAAAATTATACATACAAGTATACAATTAGAAATCAGTCACAAGTAACACTCAAAACGATATTAATGACAATGTATAAAACAAATAATTTTATTATCCTTTTAAACGTTATTTTAAATATTTTTAGATAGGTATATTTTTGCTGGCTCACATTTTATAGGTAAATGCTATATATTTTAGACTAGGTATTTAAAGATATCTAGCTAAATATATTATTTAAATATATTACTCAACATTGATAAATTTAAAAATGTTCCAGAATCATCTAAAAGAACTAAATATGTAAGAGGTATTAAAATTAATTTTATTTGATAACAAAATGATCTAAAATAAAATATATATTTAAAAATATGTAAGTTGTACTCACTATAATATGGGCTACATATTTCATAATTAACATATTAAGATAGGTAAATTATAATATTAAATACATAATATTCGAAATTTTGCTGTTTAAATTATTTAAGCTTATAAACTTTTCAAAATATAGTATGTATGGTTAAAAAAATTTTTTAAATCAATATAAAAATAAAAGTAATTTTACTATTATAAAATACATAATATATTCATTTTTTTCGAATATTTTTTTTTTTAAATCATTAAGTATACCTTAAGTAATTTTAATTTATTTGAATCAGAATCGAAAAAAAATGTATTTAAATTCTGGTATGTTTTTGCATCACTAGAAAATCATTGAAATAAAATTTGTATACCTATGATATTATTTTTAATTTTGTAACTATCTTTTTTTGTATAATATATATATACGTATATATAAACAGGTACAAAATTGTAATTTTCGTGCATGTATTAGACCTTATCAATTAAATTATTATTCCTATCTATATTCTAAAATTGTGTAACCGCTGTAGATAATTAGATTACTATCTATGGTAACTACATAATTCTGTGGTTACCAAATAAATAATTTTAAATAATTCAAAATTTATCTATTATTTAAAGAAATATATGAGTAAATATTTAGTTTATAAGGAAGAATTTTATTTAGGAAGTTAGATTATTGGTGTATCGAAAATTATATATTAAGAATATATGCCTCTGCATCACCTGAAATTGGGTTCAATTTACGCCACTGTGTAAACTACTATATTTTACAAAATAACATTTAATCATCTAGTAATTCATAGTTGTAAGTTATAGATATTTTAAATTCAAATCAATATAAATACTTTAGAACAAAAAACAATTCAATAAAATGATTTATTCTAGAAGGTCAAGTATGTAATGGAAAAACATAGGCCTTAGGCCTGCTTAGTTTGGTTTTCATTTTTATATATGACTATAATGTGACGAGTGTCCTACAAGTTACAACCATAGTTTCAATTCTAAAGGTTATCAACTAATTTAATTATGTTAAAAATAAACACCAATATAGTTAATACATGACTTGTGGGTATAATCAAAATATTCAAAATAACTAAAATGTATGTAAATACTAGTTCTCAATGAAATTTTATATTATTGCAGCCATATAGTTTTCAAACATTTTTCAAGTTTAATTATCTTATCTGGAAAACGTATACATATAACTATAAAATCCATAAAAAATAATAAACTCAATTACGTTTTCATCGTGCTTATTTGTTATTTTTCTTATTAATGGATTACACATAGTTCGTTTAAAATTATTTTGCACAGCTACAGATACGTATATATTTTATAACTGAATTTAAATTAATTTGCAATTTTACTAATTTTTCAGAGAGATAATTATTCACATTATTTACTCATTGAAGTTAATAATATTTAAAATGTTTCAAATTTTAAGTATTATGAATTTTTTTCTATTTTTCTAATATTATTGTATTGTGTTGTAATTTATATTATTATTATTATACGTTAATGTTGAACCCACGTCCCGTAACACGCAAAAAATAGTATAAAAATAAAATATAGTAGACCAAACAAAAAATATGTTTTTTTTTAAAAAGAAAGACATTTTTTTTATTCACAAGAAATGTTTTGGTTTTGTTTTTTTCCATTAAGTTTGTGCATGAACGAACACCGCTATAGTGTGTCGGCAAGCGAAATAATATAATAATAATCATAATAATAAAAAAAAAAAAAACAATGTTTTTAAAACCATTTCAACGCTCATCTACTGTGTGATATTGTGGTACACAAATACAAGACGTAAATGCATACGAAACGTTCCGATGCACCGAAACAATGCGTAAGCAGTCTCTAGGTAAGTATTCAATCGATCGCATGTAGTCCGCATCACAGTGTTGTGACACAACATCAAAATAACACTACTGTGCGGTCAATCAATCGAACGACTTTCAAAAGACTTTTTAATGTAACGGATGAAATAAATTATTTTAAAAAATTCTAAACTGCCGAGACTATCTGATACAAAAATAAAAATCACTACAACTTATACATTTATCTTTTTAATATAGAGCCAATACAATTATTTTATTGATTCGAAAATGCTTATTGCAACTTCTGATAACAGAAGAATCAATAAATCAAAATTTTTGATTTGATAATTTATTTATTTTATTGTTTAATGTATAAATCCACACTATTGTTGTAACAATTATATTAAAAACAAAAATAATTTGAAGTATTAGGCTCAAGGAAATGATTAATTTTATAATTTACGACTAAAGATTTCAAATCATCAACAACATCATACTCGAAATTAATACAACAAATCATAATGACCACATTTACCTGATAGACAATAGAGATGAGTAATTGAATTATCTAATTGTTTGGACTATTGCAACTGCCACAAATTTCAATATTCTTACAAGAAATAATAGTCATCATTGAGTGTTCATTTTTTATAGTTAATATTTGGTACAGTCATCTAAAGCACAACTACCTTAGATGTATGGGTCATTATAGTCTATAGACATTGGCGCTATAAGATAAAGAGGGAAAGAGTGCAGAGTGCGCAGTCTCAACCCAAAAAACGTAAAAAATTATTACAATTTAATAAGTTTTACTAGAAATAGCCAACATATAGGGCACTATAATAATTATTGATAATAAATATTGGATCTTACTTTTAATTTTTTCATACAGTGATTATACTTAACAATACAATTATTCTTTAATTATTCAAAAGAATATCTTTGATTGATATCAGCTGTTGTCATAATTTATCATTAAGTAAGGTACTTAATAACATTATTATTACGATAACAGCCAATGATTATACATTAAAATTCATAATTATGTACATTTCGCTTCTGAGAGTCATATATAAAACAGTCTGCATGGCAATCTGGCAGTTGACTAAATCATGTAACTAATTAAAGAATTCCTATTTCAACAACGATCTGTTTCTAAATTGAAAATACATAATGTTAAATTAAATGTATAATTTAGATTATGTAAATAATTGTTATAATTCTTTGTTAATATCTCAAGATATAACAACTTATATTATATCATTACCACTTATGGGTGTAAAACTAATAAATAAAAAATTAAAATGTTATAATTTTATTACAAGCATTAAAAAAAATAAAAATATTTACGTCAAGGTAAAATCACAAAAATATTTTTAAGATTTTTAGTGAAAGGAATTCTAATTGGGCATTACTATATGATATAATATAGACACACAGATTGATGGATTGTTTCCGAATTTCGCATAAAAAAGTAATAATCGACAAAAATTATTATTTCATGGCAAATTAAATTTATTACTCACAATATGATTTTTGTTTCTAAGCTTACGCCACCGTATTTTTTCGCAGACAGATTTTTTTACCGCTGGATATTTTGACGCCATGTATTAACCTCCCGATAGCGTTTTACCTACATAGTATGTGTACGTTTAAAAATAAAATAATATTATTAAACTTGCACAATTGTACGTCTAATTTATTTCATTATTGATTCACCTACTCTTACATTATACCTGCTAGACTAGTACCTACAGATATAGGTAATAATTGTTTTAAATTTAATTATCATAACATTATATAATTATTCGGGTTATAACATTTTCAATTTGATAAAAATGATAATGTCAAATTTAAAATTTAATTTGTATTTTTAATAAACACTTGAATTAAAAACTATGTTGTTGAATTATTTGTCAGTAATATTAATTGTATGAAATTTTGGTGCCAATCATATTATCATTATCATTATATACATTGATTATTATAATATATTCACGCAAGTTTTTTCAATATAACAATATTAATGTTGATAACTGATAATTATCAACAACATTATATTTAAAATTTTTTGAATAAAATAACTGTTATTAATTTAATTGAAAATGTATTATTATTTTAGCGTCAATAATTGCTATTATATCGATAATATTACCTGTAATGATTTTACTAAATATCTTGTTATTCATAGATATTTTTTTCCAGGTGACAAGATTAAAGTTATTGACCATCTACAATGTTTCATTATTAATATTAATAAGGTATAATAATATTTTCGGTATATTCAGTGAAATTACAAGAATACTAACCTCAATCACCAATATTGTGTCTGATATTAAGAAGAGGTTAGGTTTTGACTGTAATTTCTACAGTGTATTCAGTAGGTAAATTAATTTTTACATATATATATAATTTGTCGTATATCACGATTCATGAAACATGAAACATAATTAAATTGTAAAAACTGATATGTAAAAATTGAAATATATTTGTATTAAAATAAAAGTTGTGTATACCTGTATAATAGTGTATGTGCATATAGTGTGAAATACTTTTTGCATGCAATAAAAATTGTATTGACCAATAGTCACGTTTAATTATTCGAATACAAAATAAATAACTATAGTTATAATTTGAATAATTTACTGCAATTTAATTTCTCGACATTTCAAGCCGACGATAATGTATGTTAATTAAATTTAAAAAATTTTGCAGTGTAAAACAAATATTAGGGCGGTAATCGGTAGGCTCCGCGGTGTTATTTTTCCACGACCATTATCGTAAGTCCTATGGTTACGCCACTGCACAACTGACTTCGGCGATACTGTCGTGTGTCACTTGTAAAATATTATTATGAACCGATTACGAAATAGTCGAAATATTGAAGGCGCCCGCCATCGGAAGATGATTGTTATACATTGTGCCCCGGAGCCGCCGAAAGACTTACCACACGGTACTTAGGTACATTATAGGCGAGTCTTATAATTATTATTATTTTGTACCCGCGTAGCTCGCTTCGTTTTATGGAAAACGTGCTCGCCCATGTCACTTTTACCCGCATAGTTTATATTTATTGTACATTATAATATCGTATATATTGACGTGTCCGCATTACGCGCTACTCTTCGCATATTATACTTTTTACCGTCCCGTCGATCCGAATCGTAATAATTATATGTTAAAACAATCGGAATGATTATAGAGCGTACAGTAGGTATAATATTATATACTTATTACTTACACAACGTTATTAGAGGTATTTTATTATACGTTTCACTGGTTTCTAACCGAGAACGGCGATAAATCGATCGACGATTTGTTTACGTTTGTTTTTACGTTTCGTTTGAGAACAACACTATACAACATATTATAAGTCGTACGTGTAGTGTTATCGCGTTGATTTATGTCGATTGAAGACTGTGGACGAACGCGCTCGCATACACACACACACACACACATCGTACGCGATGCAGCTGACAAAATAAAATGTTTATTTGGTTATTTTTCCCGGAACATTGGTAGGTTTGTTTTCGTAAATCAGAATGCGTACTCTTGTGATTATCGTAGGCATAGATTGGTCGTTGGCAGGAGGGTACTGGGTGGTACGCGTAAGTGTCGGATCTTGGACCCCGCAGCGGTCATTGTGTATAATAATACTACAGACGTCGTCGTCGTCGCTCTCTGGGCGAGTTCTTTATCCCAAAATTCTTGTTTTTGCGGTCCTTGGCGCCACCGTAATGGTAAATAACAAACGCGGTTATCTGCTGTAGCAAAAAAAAAAAAAATAATAAATACTCATTATATGGTACTTATATATATGTGTGTGTGCGTGCGTATGTGTGTTGTACAAGAACAAGAAATCTCGACAACAAACGAATTCGAATTTTGTATTGTTGCGACCTCCAATAGCGGCGTATTCGGATTCTCGATTCCATTAGAAGAGGGCCCGCGCACGAGTTATTTGCGTTATTATCGGTTCATCGGTGACGTGCACGCCACTGCCTGTAACGCCGCCGTCGCCGCCCGCCCCCTGAGGCAGCGCTAAACACTTTGGGTCTGAACTCGTTTTGGCGATACAAAGATGCATCGCCAAATTGGCGGGTGCAACCGCTTGCATTGTTCGACGTGTACCACCTACCCGTTTGCTGGACGTGTATTATTATTATTATATTATATTTTATTATTGCAGTGTTTATATACATGTGTATAAAAAAAAAATCCTCTGCAGTAAAGAGAAGATTGAACAATTTAAAACGTAATCGTCCAAAATCGATTTCGTACAATGAAAGAACAATTTCTATTCGTGTTTTGCTGAAAACTCGTTAGACGGTATTTTTTTCTTTGAGTTGAATTCACGAGCGAATGCCTGCTTGGCATTTTCTTTAATAAACGAGATACAAGTATCTACAGTTTTCATCTGCTGTTCATATTTTCCACAAAAAAAAAAAAAAAAAAGAGAAGTACTTAACATTTTCCTCCATTGCACAATTTTTGGGTTCGTGTCTATTCTCCTTCAAACATTAAAATCATATATTAATTATTTTGATGTTTTTTATTGACATATATTGATATAATCATATATTATAGGCTTATTTAAACAGGTTATTTTTTAAATACATCGATTGTTATTTCATTTTCATCTTTAACTTTTAAGTAAAGTTGCCCAACCTCACACAAATCCTATAAAATGTCAAGCGATACCACTAGGCTCGGGCACGTTAAACGTACATTTTAATGAACGGAATAATAAAATACTTGTCTTATTTATATTTATCCATAATAATAGTATACATTTTAATATTCATACTGTGCATATATTTAATCTAACTAAAAATATGTTTATTTACCTGATCACTGATACATCAGTAGATTCTTATGTCAAACATTATTGATATTTTGATTCTCCGTTATATCGAACTAAATGCCCTTGAAATTACCTTTACACTAAAACACCATAAACCATTAATATAAGACTAAGAATGATATCTTTGGAACCTTGAACTTTTTTCTGTTTCCACTTAGATTCGACATAACGAGAATTTACTTTTGTACTACTATAACTATAGTAATGTACGTATTGTGATGTCGTAACCATTTGGTCATTGTTTAATACCGAAAAACAGTTAAGAAATACTGAATTAAATAAATACTGAATAAGCTTTTAAAATTACTTAACAACAAATTACAGGTAAGTAAGAAATAATCTTAATAAAAAGTCACACTTACAAATCTCCACGTTATCAATCCATTGTCGATAAAGACGAATGTATTTAAGCATATATCATCGACCTTCATTTGATTACCTAGTTATACCTTATTATTATAGACATTAAATTAATAAATTATCTAGTTGTCAAAATATATAAGTAAACATTAATTGGATTTTTGGTCGATTCATTTTAGTTTTTCACCTGTCTTAATTTTATTAAAAACACAACAATAAACCTCTATAATGTTATATTACATATTATTATTTTTACACAATAGCACTATAATATACTCAACTAATCCGAGAGCGTTTTAACAATAGAGGTTTAATAATATTTATTTTTCAAAGTATTATTACATAATATTATTATTATTATTATGTTAAAAATGTACAAAACCCACAACATAATAAAAATATTATAAGCATTGTTTACTTCGTTTTGGTTCGATGTAAATATGAGACTTCGAGTCGGGGGGGTTACCGGGTTAGGTATATACCCGATATAAATATACTCTTGGGTAACTATTATGTTATGTGGAGAGAAGCACGACTTATTCATAGCAATCATCATTGTTCGTGTAACTTGTGTGGTATAATATTTTATGTATTATGTGCAGTTAAGTCGATTTGAAAGTTTGTGTAAACTTTTGGTAGGCGACCATACGTCATATAATTATCGTAGTAAAGATTGTTATAAAGGCGTGGAGTCAATGAAATAAATTAAAGAAATCGTTCAGCTAAATAAATAAATATTTGTAATATAGGATGTCTATTGTATCTCTTCATTATTTAATGCATTTTTTTAAATTATGATTTACGATAAAATAACAAAAATTGTTTCAGGAATAATAGTTACATTACACGTGTAATATTGTGTGAATATCGTCCAAATTTTAACTTTAATCGCATTTAGTTTAGATTATTATTATTTTTTTAAATTTAATTTTAATAGAATGAGTAATCTAGACATCTCGTAATACAATTTAGATTTTCAATTTCCAACTATTTAAATAAAAATAAACACACACTTTTGACATTATTTACCAGTACAAGAATATAATAGGATTGTATTACGGTGAAGTCGGAATGAAAAGATTAAAAAATATTTCATCATTCTGTACTGCGTATCATGCTGTAAATCAGTGATACCGATCACGGGTAACGACTGGGGTAAATTCCCCGAACTATATGGATGGGTTAGGTAGGTGGGGGTGGTAATAGATGATCACTGATCAGTATTCAGTAGTCATATTTAAAGACCATCATAAATCAACAATAATGGTAAGTATAAAGTATAGGTAGTAATGATATGGCAGGTCGCTAGGGTATATATAGGTACTATAATTATATATTATTCTATCAGTCGCGTATTTTCAATAATTTCTTGGGGAAGGGGTTTTAAAATTTTTTTAAATCATAATATGATAAAGCTAATTTTTGAAGCTGGGATTTTGATGCAAAGGCATCTTTTTCCTGATGTTTCAAAACGTTGGTTCATAAGTATAAAATGTGTTTTGGGTGATACTGATTATTTTAAAGTAATTTTTTTTTTTTTGTATCTTTTGAGTTTTTTGATTAAATCAACCTTAAATGCATTTATAGGGTATTTTTTGACAATTTTTATGCATTTTCTTAGTTTTCAGAACATTTTTCACAATTTATTCATAAAATGAACGAAAATTGTTGCGATTATCAAAAGACTTTCGACGAACTGCCAACGCTACAAATAATAAATTATTATATAACACGACAAGTTATTGTCGATGGCAAATATTTTATTATAGATAGGTCTTTCCGTTAATAATTAAGAAAAAACAGAAGATCATTCAATTAAACTAGTAACAACGTACAATACTATTAAAAATTAAAAATACACTTCTGTTGTACTATTTTTAAAATTTTTTTCCAATTTTTAAATTATAATGAATAAATTTAAATATATTTTTATAGTGCATTTTTTGAAATTTTTCAGGGCATTAAAATTCTAGGCTTACTTATTTTAAATAAAAAATAAAGAGAAAAACAATATTATTTTTATAACTGAAAAAAAAATGTCACAATTTTAGTAAAATTAATTTTTAGTTAAATTATATCTATTAGAGTATCAGTACAATAATTAATCAAATAAAATAATTAATTACAATGTCATTTTTGAGTTTAAATTTTTTTTCATTTTAAATTTTAATTTATAAAAGGTGAACGTGTTTTCTTTTCCACCAATTCTTCAATTAACTCTGTTGGTGTAATTTTATCTTTCGAATTTATGGATAACATAATTAACCCGTTTAGTCTTCCCTAAATTAAAAAAATTATAAATACTCTACACAAACATAATCTGGTTGACTACGTGTCGACATTGATCACCGACGCTCTACTATTAAGATATTTGTGGATTAAAGACAATATTTTTATAATTTGTTTATCAAAAACTCCCGTACACACATACTGGTTAGGTATTTTCTTATAATTTATAAATAATATTTTAACTAAAAATTTCTTCAACGTGTTGGTATATAGATAAATGTTTTTTTTTTTTTTTTGTTCTGGAGGGAGTTTGAATCCGGGACCTCCGTAAATACGTCACTGTACTCTATTATAACTATAATAAATTATTTATTTTTTAAGAAACTGATAATTATATAATATAATTATAAACTTTTTCCGATACTTATAGGTTGTTGATAAAATAATACGAGTATATGTATCAGTTATGTTTAAAAATTATTTTGTTATGCATGTTGCCGCCGAAGCCGATCCTACGAAAAAATGCGGTTATCAGCAATGACTCGCAACTTATGATGAGGACGGAAGCGGAAAGGGGGGTAATTTAAGTAGTTTTACAATTTTAATTAAATTACAAATTATATGCTATCAAACAACATTTAATAATATAATAATATAAAAATAACAATGCGGGCGCCCTAGTATATACAGTAGATATATATATATGTATAATAATAATTAATAGTAGTTTTAAGAAAAAAGCCACACACCAACGGAATTACAAAATATATGAATATAAAAATACTTGGTGGCTACTGTACACAGAAGTATAATATAATAAGATTATAGATATGACCTGGTGGCAACAGCAAACTGGATCCACCGGAACAATATTCAATTCACACCTCGTGAACCACACGAGGTTTGAGTAAAATTATAATGTGATGATTTGGTGAGCGAACGCCACGATGCGTTCGACTCGACCGTTGGAAAAAGACAGAAGTAATAAAGTTAGGTGGCTGATCGCTTGACCACCGGACGACGAATTGTCGTCGGATGGCGGAGGGGGAGCTTGCCGGGAGCTTGTATATTTGTCGCGTTCGTGGTGTCCCGCGCAAGCTCAATGGCGGCAAAAAGTGTTCCGCGTTTAAACAATGCATTATCTTGTACGTTCATAGTTAGAAATAAATAAAATAGGTGCTAAGAGCTTAGCTAAAAATTGTTTTTTTATTTGGTGGGTTTTACACCAGTATTTTTTCTTCATGACACGAAATATAAATCGGTGCTGCTGCTGTAAATTAATGTATATAATGGTTTATCTATACGATGAATATGCAAAGATTTACATTTAATGTAAATGACACCGACATTTTTCTCTTCGGACTTCATTACCGATGGATTGTTTCACGAACATTTTTTTTCAACGCCAAACTTTTTTACTGCCGGACTCTTTGCGTTCATTTTTTTTTTGCCAACGAACTATTTTACTCAAAACATCAAATATATCAATTATTTATTTATCATTAATATATAACACAATACTAAAATATTGAATTTATAAGTTATGAAATTTATTCAAACCTCACTCGACATAAATCCTGCACTCATTCTGCACTCATAGAATTTTCATAAACACGATCTTAACCAACATACTTATCTGCCTAACATTGTTTTACAAACGAACTGAAAATTATTAGTTATTTCGACGGAAAATCGATTAATCTGGTGAGGTTAAAAGTTTAAGAACTAGTTATTTATTCGATTCAGTTTAAACTTGAGTATTATTTAACCATACCACGTTACGTACATATTGTAAGCCGTCGGTATACCTACGCACGCTATTAAGTAACGTTTACGATAAATACGACAAATGTTTATCACTGACACGCAGTGACACGTCGAACGAATAAGTAATAACATCACAGGTCTCTACATTATTTATTATTGTACGGGGCACGGTAGGTATGTGTATTATACTCGCGTATAATACGAGATGGGCTCGTGTTGTTAGTAGTACACGAGCGCCTCGGCTACCTAAATCTTATCCTTGTATTGTATTGGTATTTTTATTGGGTTTTGTGAAAATTGTTATTTCATCTGCCTCTCAGCTGAATAACACGACAAACCCATTAGAAAATTATGTGACCCGCCGCCGCGGCGAATAATACGACAACGGCGACGACCACGTGCAACCGATTACCCTCTTCTTTGAAAACGTGTCACATCGATTACAGAAGACATTTCGCACAATGTGTTCACGGAAGTGTGTACTCGTTCCATAATATTTTTCACCTTCCAGAAAAATAATAATAATAATAAAGAAACACGCACACAAGCGCGCGTGCGCTCACGTCCACTCACCCACGCACACACACATACGTATTATATACACATACACACACAATATATACACATATTATACGTATAGTATTATATTATGTATTCTCTGATACATAATGTGCGCGCGTTTGCACTATTATGCGCACTCGGTAGGTCGACGTTATTATCGTTTCATTAGTCCTCCGGTTCACAGTCTCCGTTCGAAATGCATTTTTTCATCTTCACTAGGCAAACCGAATGGGATACTGTTGCACGTCTTAACCGCGTAACGCGCCCTTAACGACTCGGAATCGCCATATCATCATAATATAATCATGTGATATACATTATAATATTATAGGTGTACGCCGTACGTGCGATCGGAGAGGCAGATGTGTGTGTTACATACCCCGCGCGATCCTAGAGGTGCGATGTGTGCAGCATTTATTCCACTCGAACTCATCTAGGCCTTTATATATATAATAGAGATAAACAAAATAATAAACCGTCGAGAGTGTCATCGTTTAATTTACATATGCACTTGTAACGCCACGCGAGGGATCCACCCCAATCACAGGCCATTGTTCCAACCCTCCGTGATTTTGTCTCCCCTATAATATGTATATATAATCGTATACTCGTGCATGTGTACGGTGTATACGATAGCCATATAGTGTGCAGCGCGGTCGTGCGCCCCCCATATAAGAGATTTTTAGTTCCGGTTTTGTCGCGGCCAACGGGTCAAGGACGTTCGTCTGTTCCCCTCGGGTACAGGTGTGCTATTTAATATTATTTAACCCTTTTGCCGTTATTGAAACCACTGAGTGTGTTCTGTCAATCGTGACGGTTGACGGACTATCGCCCCTTGCTCGCGCTGCAGCCGCATTCAAATCCCGATATTATCAAGTCCGAACAGTCGAGTGAAAAGTACGTTTTATACGTATAGCTACGAACCACCGCAAAAACGATACTACCCACAACCCGCAACAATGACGTTATACAATAAAAAAATCGGCTTTATAAAATGAACACAAACCATTAATAGTTTCGAGACGATAAATTCAGAGGATGGACCATAATAACAGTACTAACATTTTATTCGACAGTGTTGCAATCGTCACATTATATTGTTCGCTTCATAGTAAACCGCCATCATCTATCTGTGACGAATAATATCCTTATTTTTAAGGACGGTAAACGGATACAAATTTATACAAACACGTGTTATATTCCTTCATGTTGAGAAATCGACATTATTGGTGATGAATGATGATTAAAAATCGTAAACACATTTGGGCGCTACATATGATATTTATTTTTTTTATCGTTTACGTATCGACACCATACAGTATAACCACTAAGACTCGACAAACGAAAAGCATATTATTATATAATAATATCTCGATATATAATAACAATTTGACATTTGTTTTTATACCCATAAAACGGATAATGGTTGACTGTCGTATAAAATATATAATATACGTCCCCGACTTTGTATATTATAATATGTTTCTTTTCACGAGTATAATTTCTTCTTTTTTTTTTCAACGCGCATTTGTCGTCTGCCGGTCAAGAATGCTGCATTGTCCGTAAGTGGCCCGCTGTTAACCTTTTGATAGCGAGATGATAATAATAATAATAATAATAATAATAATATGAGAGACGGACCAAAGACTACTCTACCACTATATACACCACGACAGTAGTTATATTATATTATATTATATTATTATTATTGTTGTTGTGTATTATAATATATAACTGCTCAGAATATTATTACTACAATAACACGGCGCGTTGCAGACGTAGGTATATTAGGTTTTTATATTCGACGATCGGTGGCCGGCTGAAAACGGAAAAAGGAAAAAAAAAGAAAAAGAAAAGGACAATGTGCATAAGACGGAGAAAAGGCTTCTCCGATATATATTATAATCGTTTTATATACACGTGAACATAATAAGAGAATCTTGGAAAAGTTTAACGCTTCGAGGAGCAATCACAAAAACCACAGTTTACCAGCCACCCCCGGATTGTAGCTGCCGCCGACGACCAGACAATGTTAATAATAAAAAAATGATAATAATAATAACACATATCGCCATTGAAAGCTTTCCCGGGCCTCTAATACACATTATTTATTATTATCATTATTATATTATATTATATTATATATATTGCCTGGTTTTATTCTGTTAGCGTTGTATAGGATTGAAAACGACAACGGGCCCCGCGCGTTTGATTTTCGGCCTATTGGATTAAAATCGTTTATTAGCCCCGGGAAAATGTTTATGCGCGACGAGGAACGTTTACATTGTTGTCGAAACGCACACACACACGCACACATAATATTATACAGCACTCATCGTGAACATATTATTATTATTTTTATTTACTCCCGCCGATGAGCTGCAGCGTTCAGCTTGTTTGTACACCCACCGACGGAGATCTCGTCGCCGAGTCCGGTCGAACCGTTAAACGCGATTTCGAGCCTAATCGAACACGAGTAAAACGCTATATCGGGTACCTAATACGCGTGTGTATTATTATCTCTTTTTTGTTTGGATGTACAATTTCTACATATATTAAGTAGATGCACCTATGGTGCACACGTACACAATATCATTATTTTCCCGCAGTGTATGCGTGCCATAAACAACACGGTGTTTAAACGTCGTCGGATTTTCGGATATACCGTATTTTATTATGATTATTATTATTATATAATGTACGCGCATGATTAGCAAAACGCACGTGCACGGCCGCGGCGGCGTTTATGTTCGGTAAAAAAATAAATAATAATAATAATATTAATAATTTAACATTACACATAAACCTACAAGCACGTATGTTTTACGTCCATGATGAAAAAGACGCGAGTTAATAGATGCGTCGTAATATGAATAATATTATATATATATATTATACAAGTATATATAAATATATAGTAACTACCACGGATAAAATATAACGAGCCACCTCGGCGACCTCTACGCAACGTCTACTGATCATCGCCGTGTGCGCACGGAACAATAAAAGTATGATTATATAAAAAATATTATGTATATTTTTTTATTATTTTTTTATCTGAGGTCATCGTTAATGAATCTTAATTTTCACTAGCTTCACGTACACACAACTGCTGCAGTATTGTGCGATAGTCTTTTTATACTATAATATCATTATAAATAGACGTTTCGTAATATTATAATTCGTTTAATATACAATATATAATATAATGCGATAAATAAAAATACGCGTCACTGTTTGTTGGTGGCGTTGCATTATTTTATTTTATAAATGTATAAAACATAAGCACGTGTATATATTATTATATACACGCAACGATCGATGCCTATACCTATTTACGTTATTTATGAATTATGATGTATTTACCATTATTATGATGGCATTACGTTATTGTGCTTAAGACAGTTAACGGTGACTGCATAACTCAAAGAAAACCATCATTGTGGTGCGTTTTTGCTACAGCGCGTGATAATAACATAAGTAACGATCTTGTTAGTGTAACCGCTCAGTTCGTTTTACCTATAAAAATATACAATATTTACACTATTGTGTACATTTTCTGACACTTTCAGTCGGCTAAATTACATAAGCACCAAAGGTGCAAAAATAACATATTGTTTGTGCCAAAATTAATTGACAAAAATTGTTAAAATATAATATATATACATAAAAATAAATAAAAATAATTACAATTTTAATAAACGAGTTGATTTTTTTTAATCCAACTTTTTCACGTATTCTATACGACTTATATCACCATCCAGGTATTTCTTCTATTGCATACATATTTCTTCGTGAGATATCCTTAATTTTTTATTAGGAGGAGAGTTCATGAATAAATATGTTTCGCTTTGTAATTTTAATAATACATCAATTATTATACGAACACAGGTACCTATAGGATTTTGGCGCTTATGCCTTCCAACGTTTCAGTCAACGAAACCTTGATTGCTATTCAGGTATGTCCGAAGAAACTTTGGCTTGAAATGGGGAAGATAAATAATTTATTATAAATTGTATTTAAGAGATCAAATAATAAATACATATTATAATATACGCGTGATATATCACTATTACTATATTATTATTATAAAATATAATTTACGTAGACATATTCATACCCTATACTACTATAAGGTGACTTTTAGATGGATTATTAATATTGGTATCATAATTATGTACACGACGTGTAGTAGGTACTAAGTAGGTACCTCGTATACCTAGTCTTTTATTTTTGCATTTTACAATTATTCTGGAATCTCGATAACAATTATCTTAAAAGCGTCCGGTAGGTATTCAGAATACCAAATATTCAGCAAATTTAAAAAAAAATAATAGAAAAAATATTCCTATTTCCAAAAAATATGCTTAGCTGTTTGATGTGTCCCCTATTTAGAGGTACTTGTTAAGGCTAGTTTCATACTTTCACTGTATATATTATAAAATATAGACATGTTTAAACGAAGGCCAAGCAGTATTGTACATAGTCCACTTTATTAATACTTATATGCTTTTCAATAATTAATAAGTTTAATTTACACATGTAAGGAAGTCGATAGATAAATTCTAAAAAAATAAGCATGTAATGTGTTTCATTTTTATTTATTACAATAAATATATATCTCAGTAACGATTTTACTTTTTGAGGAGGGAAATGATAACTTGTTTTAAAGAAAAGGCTTAGCAAAGTTCCCTAAAATAAGTTTAGTATGCTGGTAGGTATAATATAATATTTTAGTATTTTTTATAAATTACGATTTAAATACATGAATGTCTTTTAAGTAGGTATAAAACGTTTACAAATGACTAAAAAGATTTTTAAATTTTCTTAAAATTTTATGGAAGGCTACAACTATCATAAAATGCCTTGGTATTTTTTTTAATTCAGAATATTTTAAAGTTATGTATCAAACATTTTCATTTTTAAGATATTAAATTCCTAAAATGTAACCTCATTATTATACACGAGTCTGATTACGACAGAGCGAAATAATATTATACCCATTACTACTCCTTAGACGAGGCGTTTTAATGTTATATACATTTTGAAAACAGCTACCATGCTACAGAAATGCGCACTAAGTAATTCGATAATAATATTTTAATGATTCGCGGACACATGGCCAATTAAATAAGTAATTTGACTGTCGACAGTCAGTAAACTAGTGCCATCATAATATGAACTGATGATCACCGTAATGTGTTCTGTGATACACGTGATATACAAGATGATTTGGAAATTATATTGCAACGACATGTGCGCCATTTGGAAAAATATAATTTTTATGGAGTTTGAATCAAAATATTTTTATATAAAATAATATGTTATAACATTATATTATTATTATTATGTATATCTTGCTTATAAAATTCAACGATAGGTAATAAAAATGTTAAAATAAACAATTCACGTTTTTTTTAATATTAAAATTTTATCCAACTAGGTAATTACATTCAGAATATTTTATTACCCGTATGTGACAAAGTTTAAAATTTATTATTAATATGAGTCATGAATGTGAAGTTTAGCGTCAGATTTAAGTACTACGCTTGTCTAATATTATGATATATTATATTATTATTTAGTTATTTTAAAATGTTGTTGTCATATTGTAATAAAATACTGCATTTTTTTCATTTCAACATTAATTTTGTCAATAAAAGTTAATTAATTAAACAACCTATAAGTAGTAATGTTTGCACAGATCCTTCACTGCTGCTGTCAGTTAAAAGGAAGAAAAAGTTCAATTTTTACAACAATAATTATTATTATAACTACTAAAACATTATTTTTTTTATAATCTAATATAGTACGTACAACACTAATTGGTTAAAAATTTAAAACACATATTATAATATATTAATGATCATATCATTTTTAATAGGGAATGATATATTTTAACGACCACTCTTCACATAAAGTGTGGTCAAAAGTTCATCGACTATCAATATCTTAATTACTATTTTCAATGTACCTAATCAAGAATATAATTAGCCAATCTTGTAACGTTAAGCGAATTTCTCAGAATATATGTATTGTGTGGTTTAAAATATATTTAAATTTGTTTTGCACAAATCTAATTATTAGGTTCGTTATTGTACATTAAAAATTTGTACAGCCAATTTAAATATTTTTATTTTTATTTAGATTTAAACTATAATAAAACAAATTTCATAATAATATATAATTTAACACAAATATTCATTGTTAGAGGTATATTAGACTTAAAACAAAAAAGAAATTTAAATTTAAAAGGTTATTTAATTATTTTATTAATAAACAAAAAATATTTATTTTAAATAGTTTTAAACTTCAAAATAAATAAATATTTAAAATGTAATATCATAAAAACGTGTTTGTGAAATATTTGTGTTAAGTAAAAGGCTTAAATAAATAGTTTAATAAATAAAAAAACTTACAGTAAATTGAGAGTTGAGACTAATGAATTTTACAAAATCCAAGTAATTTTGTGCTGAATATTTTGAATCATTGTTTGTGTATTATATATATATATATATATACTGTTATCTATGAACTAGATATAGAGTAAAATATTACCAAGCATTAACTTGAAAACAAAACTGATTAAACAAAGTTTATCGACTAATTTTATAATCATTAGTTGCTAAACACCGTTAATCACTATGGTCATTAGGAATCTCATCAATATTTTATTTTAATAATATTTAACTGAAAACTTAGTTATTTAGATCATAATACTGATATAGTGATATCGAATTGTTGATGTAATTGTAACTATATTTTATAATACTATTAGTATTCGTAATCAATCGTATTCTTTTAAGTTAATAAATGATACATAATTTATAGTATACCCATGCGAACTATAATGAATTTATTTATTTATTATTTATACACTCCTTACGTCCCTTTGATTACACAGATATACAATGTATTCTATTAAAAGATTTTACATTATAGATTAAAACTTAGTACAATCAGTCATATGTCATCAATGTTAGAAATAATATTTGTCAAAAATATAAATTAGAAAAGAGTTATCTACATTGGTGTATGATCTTAATGGCCTAATGGGTTCATTGCTCGTGTATAATAGCCAATAGATAGCGGAACGAGTGAAACAAAAGAGAGCAATAGATTCAGAAAAAACGTTGAGAAACTTATTAAAGCACAGCAAGAAGACATAAAGACAGATGAATCCACTTTTTTATTAAAAAGCCCATTCATATATGCAATTCTCGTGGAACGCCTACGCTCAACCAAGATAACATGGGTATAGACATATTTTATAGGTATTTAATATAGTGAGTATACTTCGATTCATGAGTAGCTCACAAGAGTTGATAAACATAATAACAAACGCATTTATCTCAGCAGCAGTACCTAAATCTAATTCGATTCACATAATAATATAATTTAACCACAACATCGCCACCATATAGCCCATTCGTTCCTCGTTCGAACCGCCAACTCGTCATTTATCGCATCCCCTCGGAATTTGTCGCGGTTTACGCGACGGCGATGGTTGTTAACGATTAAATTACGTGCATATAATATAATATAATATAATATAATATGTACACTCAGTGGGTGCATAGCGATTTTACCCAACCAAACCGATTCGAAATCTATCAAGAGCCAGTTAGCGCCGGTTTTTCGGTGGCGTTGAAAACGAGCCGGAAAATTCGGAACCAATGCGCCCCTCGTCATCCCAAACGATATCGCACACCCATTATAACAATAAAATACATTAGGTGGGTACACCGTACATGTATATACGGCGAAAAATCGGTTTTACTACGGTGCTAAAACCCTCGTAAAGAACTCATCTTCGTCGTCACCGTCGTCGTCACGCCAAAGGACTATAATATATGATATTATACGGAGGCGGGTGGCGAAACATCTGCTCGGGCGTCTTCAACAACGGCGATCGACCGAATGAATCGCGGACCGACCCGAGCAAAGTTTACCTTGCGTTTAGACACGCCGGACGAATTGTGAGCGATTCGTTTCGGACGAACAACCGAGGAAATTCGTCACGGACAGGTTTACAGGAAACCCATTGAAATGCGCACACTGCATCACATATTATACTCTTTCTTTCCCCCCGTGATCCAATCTGTTTTTCGTCTTCGACTACTATACTCCTCCTACCCGGCCGGTCGGTCTTTTTTTCTCGTCGTTGTTGCATTATGATTGTGCAAATGCGTGCGGCCCGAGGATTACCTGGTTCTTTTAAAGACCCGTCGCCATCGTCGTCGTCGTCGTCGTCGTCGTAGCCGCCGCCACCGGTCGTCCATTTAATATAATATAATATATATTATTATTATTATTATTATTATTATTGTATACATATGCGTAGGTATAACGTGCCGGCACCGCTCGCCGCACCACAAAGAGACTTGGACGCTTAATATGATATTCGGCAGGGACCACACGGTTAAACGGCGACGCCAAGAAACGTATCCCATTGTCCGATCGTGCCGATTCTTCTGCTGCACATCAGAAGTATAATATAATAAAATATAATGTATTACGCACACACACACGTGCGCATATATAAATGATATCGGCAAACTAGGATTCCGAATGCCGTGCCGCAAAAAGCATGGCATTGTGTTTTGTCGAATAAATATATCTATACCTACGTACGAATCATATAATACGCGCTAGCGTTGTGAAATAGGAGTATTTATTATCGTTTTTTATATGCGGGAGAAAAAATGGTTTGCAAAAAAAAAAATCTCTTTTTTCGGACCCAAAAACATACATTATGAAATATTCCAGGTGATATTCTTATTATCATTTTTTTTTTTTAAATTGATAAACGACCTTCTTTCCGATAATAGTGTACGCGCGACTGTGTCGCATCCGCACCGCATATTAACGATATTCCCATCCCGTCGTATACAATATTATAAATACCTGCGTCACTATTTAAACGCATGATAATAAATCGCGATGGATTCGATTTTAGAAACAGAAAATGACTGTACAATGCCATTTGTCATTCGATTTGATTTAAGAACTCGATGACCATTATTTTGTTGGTAAATAGCCGTAACATAATACAGTATATACCTACCTACATAATATTATTATAATACTATCGTAACGTTTAACTATAATTTAATGTGCATGTGATGTGCGTAGTATCGTGTGCCTCGCGACTCTAATCACCATAAATACGATTACGTAGATAAACTGGTCACTGTATAATATATACAATATATATACCACGCGCTTTCGGTAAAACTTTAATATAGCGTCCCGAAAAGGGAAATACGGCACATGAGTTATGAATATTCCTAGACGAATGCATCGCGTAGCATCTTAGATCTGACAGATTAACCGCATGCATTAATGTCTTATAGGCGTAGATACTACAACACACGCGCGTGATCATTAATAATTTACTGACGCGTTTTAAGGTAATTTAAATAATGATATTGACCACAGCGCGCGGTATGTGAGGAATCCAAAAACTATATAATATTATTCAAATACAGACCAACGATATTCACGAGTATATATTATTTTCGAAGTTCTGTAACATTACAACATTACATGCATGCATTGAGATTAGTTTTGCTACTCATCATAAAAAGAAACATACGATATGGATTTAATAAAAAATAAAACTTTATACATATTACACATGTTTATAATCGCAGTGGACTTGTTACAGTTATTTTTTTTCTTTTATCTTAGTAGGTAATAAATGTTTGCTTCGTTTACGTTAATTAATGAGGTATACAATAGATAATCTAATTATGTCTAGACTAGCTGTATGTAGGTTTGGCAAGTACCCAATGATTGTTTTATCGGTATTATTTTTATAATTATTTTAACGTCTCAAATATTTAGCATAATTAATCGCATTTCCTATGATTTTTATTGTTGCTAGATCGATATGTCCAACAGAGACCATATTATAATATAAATGCTATATATATATATATATAATTCACGAATAGGATATTTATGTATGGCTAGAATTTAATGAAAAAAGTCAGTTATAGTACCATCTATCATACTTGCACACAGATTCGTATAGCAATTAGCAAAGCGCATGCTATTACATTATTTGTTGATTTTCTAATACAAGAAGTCTCTATAAGCTTTGTATCTAAAACGTACATTTTTAAGTTTGAAATATAAACATTGTAATATTTTTGAAAATTTTTATCCGTTTTCCTTTAGAAATTTCTGAAATTTAACGTATTTTAACCGGTATATAGACTACATATATTTAATGACTTCGTTAGATTACAATTTAGTATATTATATACAAATGCATATAATTATTATATTAGTTTTGGATAATGTTTATGAACTCAAATTTAACTTTTCAATTTGTTAATGCCAAGCCTCGCCATATATGGTATAATAATATATTATTATACTATCCGTAGCTGCGCAACGCTATGCCACCCGCAATGAGACGGACAAAACAAGTAGCTCCATCAATATCATACAAAATTTTATATATATAAAACTTTGACACATTTCAACGGATGCGTATTTTATTGATGTCGGTGAAGTGTGTAGGTGCCGGTACATTATTATATCATCGTTTCTTGTATACACTACGGCATGTGTAAATACGTAGTCGTTATTCTAATGCATACACACGCGTAGTCAAATAATAATATGTGTTCGGCAATAACAGACTCGCCCACGATACGAAATCGATCGCGGCCGGTAAAAATATGTTTGAGAAATGAATAACGACGAGGAAAAAACGTACACGCGATATCAATAATAATAATGATAATATATTTTATTGCGACATATTACAGCGAAACAGCGAAACGTAGGACTAGACAGTAGCTTAGTTATAGTGGAGATGATGGGGATAAATCCCCCTCAAAAACTTTTTTTTTTAAAACATTAAATGTATTGACTAAGGGCTTCACTTTATGTTTATCCAATAAATTATATATTCCCCCCCCAGAAAAAAGTTATAACTACGCCACAGGGACGAGATGCTATGATTTTAAACTCCCCCTCTACCCCATTCCTTTGTTTAACCGGTGGCACACACGGAGAGAGCTGCGTGCGATGGCGCGCGTGCGACACCGACATTACAAGTCTTATACATATAGTAGTTATACGCGCGTATTATTTTTTCGTCGGTACTATGTTATAACGTGATAAACGAACGATTGACGTCGACCGCGAATGCTTCAGTAACCGTAGCCCCGCCGACGCGGCTATCGTGCGGTTTCCATTGCCCGGGTGCCGTGCGTCAAACCGGTAGGATGCAGAAGCAGAAGCAGAAGTAGAAGAAGGACTAGGAGACGAAGACGACGACGACGACAAAAACTGAAAACGAAAGAAAAAACACTCGAGTCCTCCAAATAATAATAAGATACTACGATGTGTGTACGGAAAAAAAAGAGCAAACGAAGGATATGAGATATTTATCTTTTTCTTCAAATCTTGGCCTACTTACGTTTACGGTTTACCGAACACGAAACGCCACTTAGACGACGGAGAACGCGTACGATTATACATATATATATATATATATATATATATATATATATGAAGAGATATTCCGCGTATACAATAATATAATTTAATATAATAGGTTGTTCAAACACATACACACACACACACTCGTCGAAAGTATGATTTCGGTACTTACGCGTGTACGTAATATTGTATTGTATGCGCGCGTCTCGTGTTACGTTAATAACGAACATAATAGGGCGGTGTATATATAAATATAATGTATATGTTTATATACTCGGCGACGTACACGTGTATTATATACGTATGTAATACATACATGAATATATGCCGTGCAGTGTGCTCTGGGTTCGATCGTGTACACTTAACACGTATAAATACGTATTATTTTCTATTGCCAAACGGGTTTTGTGCACTAATAATATACAATAAAATAATATGTACATATATATATATACTATATAGTATTATAATATATAATAGGCCTGTCGTTTTGTTTTGTTATTTTCAAAACGTACGGTTATATTATCACGTTTTGTGTTCGCCATACTCGACGAGTGATTGTGACAATAGATTTCAATAAAAATAAAACGTAGGTACCTATTACTTAAAAATAATAATTAAAACGGGATATCGATGTTAAATTTAATTTTCTGGTTTCTTATCGACGACAGTAGTTCTCAGATATACTTTTAAAAAATATACAATACATGATATACCTTTACTCAGAATTCGTTTGATTATTTATATTTCTGTACCTGTAGTTGAGAAGTGAAGACTACACGGAACATCCGCTTACGGACGTGTTTAAAATGGACGAATCCGTTTTAGTTACACTATTCGCTCAATTCCGTGTAGTTTGTGAAATTATTTTACTGAATGTTGCTCACATTTCATCTTGGGCACTGGGCAGACTAGGCATTTTTAGAAACTTGATCTCTCACAAAATGTTCTTAATTAGTTTCGAATATCACTTTTTCATCTATCATTATAATAACATTTAAATGAACAATTAAATGAAAAAATAAAAAAATGTATGTATAATGTAGAATACTAGAAATTAGAATATAATGTATAATAATATGCAGGTGATAACAAATTTATCTCGATATCAAAAATTATATACACAATGATGTTTGACGAATATATTTTATAGTATAAATAGAGTACTGAGTAGATCACATATTATATTATATTCATGATATAATATTAATTATAATGACTAGACATTTCATAAAATTCCTAAAATAGTCAAAACATATATTTTTTATAATAGATAGATTTATTATGTATTATGTAATTATGTACAATAGTAAAAAAAATATGATCGTAACATTTTACAAGCTATGCAAGAATATAATAATTGAAAGTCAAATTCCAATATTGACTATGAAGTTTTATTGGTCAAAAATTCAATAATGATAAAAATTCATCAGTCATAAAAGTATAAAAATTTAATTAAAACGAAGAATAACAATGTTAGTTATCTTGTTGTAATTCGATAATATTTTTTGTAGGCGTTTAAAACTTATATTATTATATTTTATACACAAAATTTAATTTTAAAATGAAATGTTTTAAATATAAACAATAATAATTATCTCCACTACATAATTAGTATCAATGTATAAATAATATCATGGTTGTATGTGTTTTAAATACTGTGCTGTCCATTATTATCTAATTTTCATGATTGTGCATGTATAATAATTATTATTGCCGTTATTGTTTGTTATACTTTAAGCAAATTCTTAAAATCTTAATTTGTAAGTATATTATATAAATTCTTTCTAAAAACACATTGAATTAAAAATAATATTGTTATACGAGTACAAATTATATGAACATATAAATTTTTAACCTTTTTATTTATATAGTGCAGTTATCACAAAAATCACATTTTCTATTAATATCAAATTAGAGATACAAGTCACCAAAAAAAAAGTATCTATTCAAAACTATCTTTAAATTATGTTACAATGATTGTATTTAGTGTCATTTTTAATTAATTTAATTGATTATATGATTAAAATGTTTAAGTAAACCTATATTAAATAGATAGTATGTAGTACACACCAATTGAACAAAACATGTAAATTATAATATATGAGATTAATCATCATATTATGCGTAACTATTTAAAATATTTGTGTACAAGTATAATTTTAGAACACTGAGAACGTCGTATTAATTGGCAAACGTATAAATCTCGAGTGTTCTAAGAATTTTATAAAAACACTGGCTATGAATGTCTCCTTTTAATTACGATAAAATATTCATACAAATTAATGTTTATACTGTAAACTCTATGAATTAAACCATTTGATCAATAACGTATTGTGCAGGGAGGAGAATGATGGGGGGATAAATCCACTCATGCTTCATGGGTTTTATACTTTAAACAAGACTTTGAAATTTAGACTCGATATTTTATTAAGGATGTTAATCAACATAATATTATGTATTCAGTAAAAGCCTATTGTAAACAAAATTTCTCAACGGAAATACATATGTGCCATGATGATAATATTATACTAAGATTAAGACATACCTAATACATTTTTATTGTTCCGGCTTATGGCTTATGGAATCCCCCTTCCCATATCAAATTTCTGCGTATTCTGATGACTCATTTCAAAATTATATGTAAGACATTTATAAAATACTTAAATTAATAATTGATATATAATATCAATTATTCTAATTATTGTTTCAATATACGTCGATGATTAAAACAATTAAGGTTTTAAAAATGAAGTTGATAATTACATGAACCTTGAACTTGAAGTACCAAATTTAACAGCATAAGTTATAATTATACTGTTAACATTATTACTCAAAAATAGTTTGAAACTTGAAGTTTGTATTAATATGAAACGTTTGGAGAAATAATCAAATAAGTTGATATAACCACATTTTAAAATGCTCCGTTCATTAGAATTATTGTTAAAATGATTTTATTTGACGCTATTTTTAATTTAACAAGTTATAAAATGTATGAAAGCAATATAGTCATACACTTAGTTACTATATACTAGATGAAATATAGTTTACAACCAAAAATACATTAAATAATGTTTAATAAATTAAGGTATCCAAGAGCTAAAATAATGTATAAACCTGTGGAACATATTTTGTGAATGGAATGATTGTTAACATGCGAGGTAGAGTGTGATGGAACGTAAAAAGTGAGTGGTTCCTGAGACTGAGGCGCAGAGTGAAATTGATGCGAGTAAACCGAGATCATCTACTGTACCGCTAAGAAGGGATGAAATAAAATAAATATCGGCATCAATACAGTGAGAAGTAAAGGTAGAAATGCCTAGGGAAAAACGAATAGTATGATCTTCAGAGAGTATGGTACTTCAAGCTCAATTATATTATATCACACCATTTAAATTGATCTGAAAACATTTTTGACAGAATTGTTACTTTAGTTGATTCTACCGAATCTACCGTATAGTAGGTACTCTTAAAATGTTAATACATAATTAAAAGTCATTACCACTCGCATTACGTTAGGGAAGGATACGCATATATTTTTATTGTCGTCAAAGGTCGTATTATAATAAAGGTCCAATTGAAATACAATAGTTCAAAAAAGTTCGCGAAGATTCGTTACTAATGCCGTGCACACTGTAGCAAGTGCGATTTCCTCATATTAATATTATACATAATTTACGCGGTGCAGCACCTACGTAATAATATTATTATAACCATGGTGTTATAACACTCGCGTCGCACGCGTGTCTTGCGACAGTCGCGTATAATTACATGAATTTATTTATTTATGCGTCTGGCTTACATCCTGAATTTTTAATACAAAAATAAATTTACAAATATAATATATATTATATACGTGTATGGAAAATACTATACATTGATTAATAATTGACTAAATTTCCATACGTCGAAATGCCTATGAGATATTATAAGTATATTACCTACCTATCTATATATGTATAGGTACTATACACTTAACTACCCGTATAATATCGACTCGATAATATGAATAAAATAGTGTATAAGATTTTAAGACGTGTTTATACGATAACGCACTGAATATGAATTGCTGAGAAAAAAAAACAATAATGTCCTGTTAAATCGTGCCAGCCAATAAAAAATGAAAAAAAAAATGTAAAAAACGAGTCGATACGCTCAAAAACGTTTCTTGGTGTTTACAATAGTATTATCGTTGTATATCGTACCTCGAAATTCCAAATCTCGATTATCCTGTCCACATAGGATTGCAGCAGTCAGCTTCGTTCGGAAGTGTGGGTCGCGTGCACCATATGTGCGTGGACCGGAAAAGAAAATGCCATTGTAAATAGGAAATAAAAACTGTATCGCCGAGATGTTACATAGACAATGAATGACCGAAATTGGACTTCCTGTGGCATGGATGTACATACATTTATTAGTAAAAGGATTTGATTTGTTCACCTGTTGGAATGTCGGATATCACATATGCGCGCCCGCGAACACATGACGCCTAGATTTATATTATATAATTTGTACTTCCGATCTTTTCATTCCAATGCACTTATTCTCGCGTATTATACAATAATATTATCTTGATTTCAATTATGTTTGTTACACATTGCATTGTTTACAGTGTGTTTACACAATTTTCCCTGCGGGTGTGATCATCCCGCAACAGGTTCATTTCCTTCGTAACTACATGATATAATGTATGTAATGTGTATAGGACATATTAAGTGGTACCCATATTATATTATTATAATATATCGTAGGTACATTTATTATTGTATACGTTTTCATAAAACAAGCCACGCGCGTTAGGGTTAACACGTTCGGAGATTTTTTTTTGTATTATTATTCTTCAACGGAAGTGACCAGATCGACCATACAACGTATGTGTTTCCGCTGATGAATCGGACACGAACTATTTGTTATAATACGTGTTGTAAAGGATATACAGTGTTTAAAATACACATTTCAAAAATGCATATCCTCTCCGCATGTCGCACTCCCTCATCATCGTTTGTATTGATATCCTGTATAGCAGTGATTATTATTTTTGTTTCCAAATACGACACACGTTCACTGTAACATAATAAAGAGAGGATACGCTTCCGTGAGTTAATTTTATTTTCATTTATAAACATTGACTAAACCGATTAACAAATAATAGAGAAAAATATTACTTATTGAAATCTATAATAATGTATAGTTTTTATATAATATGGTATTTTGCATCGCTACTGTTCTACAGCCAGTGCCGCAACTACATGTTTGTGGACCCACGTACAAGAGTAGGTATAATTGAAAGTTTTTAATTAACTATACCATCAAGTCATTATAATTTATGAATAAATTTCTAAATTATACAGTACTAATGCTGATTATTTTTTATTAAAAGATGGAAAAAGTGACTTTTATCACACATTTTTTCTGTTTGACTTTTTTTCAGTGATCACACAAACCATAATGATAATAATATTCAATTTGATATTTATTAATAAGAATTCTTACTAAATAGATCAATGGACAAGTAATAACAGTAACCATAACATTGAAAAATGATTTGCAATTTGTATGTTTAAAAATATATAACCACGGTAATACAATTTTTTCCTTTGAATACTTCTGCTTCTTAGAAAAAACTCGACTGCTACAACTATTATGGAAGTTAATATTATATTCCTTTCCCGATTACTAAAGACACAGTAAATCGACATTAGGTACCTTGAAGTGAGATAAAAAGTGTAAAACGCAAATATATAGAAGTCCGTTTTTAAACTCGGAGACCCGTTTGCGGTGCACCGCCTTACACAACCGGAAGTTGGGGTACTGTATACGATGTTCACATAACGGATTAACGACAATTATTCATGATCCGGATCGCTGATTTTTTCATTCGTCGTCGGCAAGCGGCTGTTCATCGTGAACTGGCTGTGGCCGGCGCCCGATGACCGCCGTTTACCGCATATCCGGACACTACCGGCCGCAAACCGTCCGAACAGTTCCGCGCGGGCATTCACTGCTGATCGGACATCACGGTGCAGGTATCCCGTGCTGTCCGGTGCGACGCGGCCGTGGGTGTCGTATGTGTGTGACCTGTGACCAATGTCGAAATTTCAACCACATGACACGAATAGCAGTTCTCATCGAGTTGGTCGGATCGTTGGACTGAACAATCAGTTTTTGACTGATGTCACCGCCCCTCAGCCCCTACGAATCAATGTCCATGCGAGCAGTATGAAAACCATCGAGTTATTACAATTTTTTTTCATATTTTTTAAGAGACTTTCAATAACATACAGTAGATGCACCTCGGCAGGACTTCGATCCAACACTCTGATCATATACACTGCATGTACCATATAAAATGAATATTGCGTATTGAACTCGGAACGTCGTTGTGCTTAAAAAAAAATCGATGACGAACAGTTCAACACATTTTGACATTAAAATATACTACATACAGCACATTTACTTGATCTGCCGCAACAACACGCGTAGCTTGTTAATCACTTCAAAGCTCTCACGTCCCTCGAGAAACGCTTCCTTCGCGTGAGACCAGCTTCGCTACATTTTCAAATGCCCACCGATCGCATCAGGCCACCGAGATCACAGCGATCGATTATCTTTATACAGTCAAAGAACGCTCTCTCGTCGACTGCGTTTTTAGCTTTTCGGGATTAACTGGTCGTCCATTGACTTTTGACTACGCGAAATCACAATGTCTCGTATATCGCATCGTCAGCGTGGTCAACGCCGTACCGACGTTTAAGTGGGTCATAATGATTAGAATTAAGGAGAAAAGAACACGGTTTTAAGCATATTTTTTAGTAACGCGTTTAACAGTAACATTGTGTTATAATAAGTATTATAAAAACTCGGTGTAAAATAATAAACTGCACTCGCAGTACTTGTCGATTGTATTCTAAAGATTAGATTAAACATTTATATTTAAAATTTTATTTTTGTACACCAGTTTATTTTAACACAATCAACTATTTATATAGGTAATAATTTTTAATTCTGTATAAAAGTATATTTTTTTCGATAGTAGTGTCGTCGTACCTATGTTACATAAGATTCTTATCATACCTGTATAAGATTTCCTACCTCTTACGATGCGTACTACAAATCCATAAAATACGAGTACGTATAATGTTTATGTAGGTAAGTAAATATTAATGATTATTTTTTCGTGTATTATAAATGTATAAGTAATGCGATTAACACGTTCTACATCACCGTATTGCCTTTAGTTACTATAAGATGTAACTTATCACAAAACATTGAACAACAAAAAACATATTATTTTCATTTACGCGACTTTATAGTTTTAACAGTCTTATAATTCAATATTTTTAATTTATTAAACTTGCTGAAACAGCGTGTTATTATAAATATATACTGTGATGACGTGACGTCTGATGGAATAAAACACAGTTTTTAGTGTGGTTAGTCGACGGACGAGTAGGTATACCGAGCAGATAAATTTTAGATTAAAATGTTTAATAATATATTGCACACGACGAGCGTTAAAAAAATAATAAAAATAATATTGTGCATAAAACGAAAACAAATACAACTCGGGGTATTCAAAAATATTTTTCGCCTAGTGTGAATTAATTATGACGGCGGTTCAATAAATCAAGACTGTTGTATCTCATATAAACGCCGTCGTACCACAGACATATCAAAATAATGTATCGTACATTAACCAACTCGACAATAAAAACATAATGTAACACAGTAATTAATTTACAAACATGATCTAAATGACAGCACACGTGCATATCGCTATCGTATCATTGTATACGCGTATAATACAGGCTTTGGCAGTCGGCACCTAAGACACCTATGCCGCGCGTATACACAAACGAGTTTATTAATGCCTTTAACGAAACACATATACACGCATATATTATGATGTTATAATAAAAAATATGTACATCAGCCCACCGCCAGCTATAATATAATATGTGTAACGTAATAACTTAACGTCTACATAATATTATTATGTTATTATAATATTATGTATACATACCCGTACGGAACGCGTGTGCGGGCAACTGGACTTACACGCGAAGCGCGTGCGTGTACCAATATCTGCGTTATTTTAAGAATGTACGATAGGTAAGTACGCGTCCGTGTACGACATCATACGATTCGATAATCGGTTTACAATAACAATGATATCGCTATAACACATTATATTACTAGGTATAAGTTATTTGGTAATTTAATAAATTTCTCGTCAAAAAAAATTTCCTGTGTGCATATCTCGCGGTTTTCTACCGCATTTTATAGCCCGAGTTTACTGCTGTTGATTACGCGGAATGGACTGCGACATTACGCATCACCGCCCGGCCTTAAAAATTGGTCTATATACTATTGTAAAGTTTTCACGCAATAACTGTTCAGGGTGATTCAATAATCACATAACCCCTCCCCCACTCCCATTAAATTCTTTAATTTTGATAACTCGTTTATTCGAGTTCAGATTTTTGATTAAGCACAAAGATTTTAGATTACACATAAATATTTACAAATACTTAAACTTTTACTTAATTGAAAGAGAGTATTGTGACAATGTAGATTGTAGACTTATTTTTTCAAATAGAACAACTATTTATTTTATCTTAAATAATTACTCAAACGATTTTATTGAAAATATTGACGCGCTTAAATCAAAATCCAATCGATTAATTTGCTGTTTATAAAATGTTATGTTCAAACTAAGGATAATGTATTATAGTCTTAGTTATGTATGAAATATAAATATATTATTATGTAATATTTGGTCAAGTAGTTATTAATTAGACAATTTTTTTAAAATTATTAAATCTCAATAAATACTTTTTATTACTAGTGTAATATTAAAATTATCATGTAGCATCTAGTCCTATTATTATGGACTAAGATTCTGAGAAGTTTAAGAACTATAAAATTATAAAAATTATTCTACAAAATTTAATTTTTGATACATCAAACATTTCAAAAAACATTAGCTTGACAAATTATAGTAATATTAGTAAGAGAATATTTAAAAATACTAACCTTATAAGCAGATTCCTTAAAAAATTCAAAATTAGAATTGAAATAAATGCATTATTAAAAAAAAAAAATAGGGGTGAGCACAAGATCCTAGTAGAATCAACCCTGAAATATTTGTAAAATAGCCAGTAAGTCGGCTGAGGTCATCATTATCTTAGTCATGAACGGTTATGTGAACTGTGAAAACTGAATACAAACTCGTGTCATTGAAGAAAATGAAAAATCTAAAATAAAACATTATAGGTGATGTGTCATAAATTAGTCTCGATCATTTATAAAGTGTATTGCAATGTATAATTTATGATATGGGTCAAATTTTATTTGTTTAACCGACGATCGCAAAAATAATTAATAAAATGTAGCTGAAACATAAAAAGCAAATTATTTTCCGCGTGGTTCGTTCAGAGCCAATAATTTGTCATTTAAATTTTAAATACTACTATATAACAAAAGCAAATTTTTTGTTTCGTACAATTTATTCTTAAAATAATGACAGGCAGTGTTTACAATATAGTTAAAGAAAAATTGAAAATTGTTTTTTAATCAGAAAAAAAATTATTTTTCATGATATTTCATACGGGTAGTACAAGTTACAACATTTCTATGGTGAAATTTTAGAATAGTAGATATTGAAGACAAATAATATATCAATAATTTTACTAATTCTTTTTATGTGACTTGAAAAACTTTTGAGAATGGCTTTGTATTCCTCTCTTCTAAATCAGACTATTGCTACCATTACAATTACTTCTACTACTACTAGTACTACTACTACTATTACTACTAGTACTACTACTATTACTACTACTATATACCGTGGATTATATAATTATGTTTATGACTGTTATAACTCGAAAGTATTACAACATCGATAATCAGAGAAGAGTGAGCCACATTGTGCACACATGAGCGTCATAAAAATTAACGTTGAACCTGCAATACTTCATACTCATCCAATCTTTAACTAATTTACTGTACCTTCTTGTTCGAAATCCGATTTTTTTTTGATTTTTTTTTTTACTACGAAATAGTCGAAATATTCAGAAAAATATCCTACTTATAGGAATATGAAATTAAAAATGTACTTTTATCGTTCAAAATCGTAAGAAAATCAGAAAAAATTTTTAAAACGCAAATGCATTTCGACATGATAAATGTGTTCACTGAAACAACGGTGAAACAGAATCGCCCTGTATGACATCCGCAATAAAAAAAAAACACACCAATTTTAATAATAGTAATAATAATTTAATTATCCGGTCCCGGTTTACGTGTACAACTAAAACTACTAAACATGTTTATGAATGTGCCATGTACATATCTACGCAGTCGGACAATGTGATAATTTACCAATCGTCCTCCGCGCGCCACGACGAGGGTCGCCAGACGGATGGCATAATATTATACGTAAAATACGTGCGATTTATACATGCGTGTGTTTGTGTTAGATATTGGTGATTATAGTAATAATAATAATAATAATAATAATAATATAATATGCGACGGCGAACCGGCCGACGGTGGTGGCGGCACGCGGCCTCCCGGTCCGGACGCGCACGTCGTCGTCGTGTAGGTCACGCGAACGCGCTCGCCGTCGCGTGCTTGTCCTTGCTCACTCGCACCGCCACGGCGATCGAAGTACATTAATATCTTTACGATATTATATTATTAATGTTATTATAAATAATCGAGTTCGACGTGAATAGACTAGTTAAAAAGTCAAAGCTGAGTCAGTTGATTTTCTAGTAAACGTTATTAACTTGGCTACAGTCAGGTACAGTTGAGGAAATCGGAATCCTTGGTAAACAATTGGATTTTTCCAGTTGATTTTAAAAACAATACGTCATGTTCAAATCGTGTTAATGCGTGTAATATCTATAAACTTTAACTCCGTAGTTAAAATTAATCAATTAATATTATTTTTATTTTTTAAATTATATAGTAATAATACGTGTATTATTGTATTCAATGGTTTTAAATACAAATAAACAAACAAATATTTTTTAATTTAATAATTTAGGCGACATACAAACGTAGTCAATTTTTCAATAGTATTGACTTAGGCCAATAAACTATAGATAATTTAAATCTTTTTCCTTTTGTTTCGTTTATAAACTTATACATATATTTAAGCTAAAAGTAGGCTAATAACCATTGCGATTGAAGCGTTAACAGCTAATTAAAAAAAACCACAAACGAGCAATTGCCTTTACAGTAACCCCAATAGGAATGAACATAGTAACAGTAGAAGATACAGTTCTAATACAATATGTATTTATTATTTTATAAAATTTAAATTTGCACAATCATTACATAATATGTACATGAGTATGATTCAAATAATAATTTAAAATATTTACTTTTTTTTTAATCGAATTAATATATAATATATACTATAATACTCATATTGTTCGTTAACTACTATTTTATAGCTTAACGTTTAATTATCAACATAATTAAATCAATAGATTTTTTTTTAACAATCTTACTTACACATTTGGTAATAATACGTACAATTTATTATCCGATATAATAATCATAATTATTCTACTCGTATGCGATAATGGAAGTTTCCAAGAGATCACTTTATAAATATTTAATTTATCTTATTTGGGGAAAGGAGGTGTTTTGCAATATTTATTGCGAAATAGTCAAGATCGTGGTATTTAATAAGTAGCGCGTCACTGATATAGTAATATATATAGTACGCCGAAGTAGTGAGCGTGCGTTTACGTATCATAATCGCTTATTTCGGTTGACAAAAATGTTTAAAGATTTAAAACATTGTTAAAAAAATTAAACCACTATGAACTATTCTAGGAAAAACCAATACATTCATTGCTCTTCACAATCTATAAAGCGACGAGCATGTGCAGATGGGCACGTGCGTTGCAGTATTATTATACACGCGTAATAATCGTAATAATCTATAGGTATATTATATAGTTAGTTGGCACGTGTAAAAATGTAAACACTATAAATTATTAAAGGCAGGGTATTAGTGAAATGATCATGCTAATATTATTAATAATTTACACCAATTTGTCATAGTTCTAGAAATAATAATTTATCATTACTTGTTTGTTACTTTGGAATTGTGAATATTTAGTGATTTATACAACCAAAAACTAAGTTTAAATAGTAAATATAATTAGTATGAATAATTATCGTACATTTATACATATTAAAAAAAATTGCAATATTATCTATATAGGTATTTATATAATAAATTTACAAATAAATTAAAGTTATATAAACAATATAAACGTTAACAATACACCTATATGTTTTGATGTCCGTAAAAATGTAAAATACTGCTAATAATGTTCTGTAGGTGTTGACAAAAAAAAAAAAAAAAAAAAAAAAATGTGTTCACCCCGTGACGTATAACTAAAGTGATAATTGTTTTTTTTTTTTTTTTTAATTTGAAACTAAATATCTAAATTTGTCCGGGGTTCAAATGTCCCACATAACCTCAGGAACTTAAATTTATGTGCAAAATCCAAATTCTTCGTATAATAATATGCTTCGTCACAAGATGTACACGGCGAAAACGTTAACTACAATCGATCGTAGTTAAAAAATCGCGCCTACGGTAAACTAGCTCCTGAAACGCCGCGGAAAATTCAAAAAACAATTGTCGTGAAGATCCACTCTGTATAATACATGCGTTCATTATGTTATTGGTACAACGTAGTAGTGTATAACGATCGACGCACTCAGATTCGGTGTTACAAAGGCTATCGCGATTTGCGGCGCACGCATAATAAATAATGAGTATTATAGTATAAATAATCGACATACATATATAATTATATACTGCCTACACAACATCGCATCGATTTATACTATATAGTATATAATATACGAGTGGGAACACTCGGAACACAATATATTATATATAGTACACATATAATATATACATAACAATAATTATAGTATAGGCGTTTTATAACGTTTACCTGTATATTGTCATTACAATAACGTTATTATTGTATACCTTATAAATACCTAAATACATGTAATTGCACGCGTATATTATATCGTATTTCGGTGGCGACGTTGACCACATCAATATTATTCATATTTTAATCTAATGACCATTACAGTTGATATGGCAAAACAAACAGCTATAAAATTGAAATTATACATTACATCGATTAATCGTTATTCGATAACATTGAATATTTTCTTAACAATTTTAAGGAACATATTTCACGGTACAATTTCATTGGTAACCGCACTATTAATAATAATTAATAATAATAAAAAAAAAAAATGTATTCATTTATTTATTAATAGTATTTTGTTTACTAATTTATTAACTGCAGTTTACATGGAAAATATTGAATCATGAAAATATGTCGTGAAGAACAGCGACCACTCAAAACATAATATACGATATGATTTTATGTTTTACCGCATAGCGGAGAAAAATATCAAGATTATTTTGTTTCTTTAAGCAGGCGCATTCGCTTGTGACCTTTGAGTGTTTTTGCCACTATTGTCGGCAGTATTGCATTCGGTTCGTTAAACTTGCACTATATTGTTATTATGTATACGCACAAGTGGAAAGGTCATATGTACGGCTAGACAGCGATCAAATACATCCTTGAGTTACATATAAACGTTCTGAATATATTTTTATACACATTATACACATGATCGTGTATAATAATAATATAATCATCATCATCATGTTTTATCGTATGCACAGTAGTGAGACCTGGACGCGTGTACGTTTCTGAATATCATTTTAATTGCACAATTGATCGAGATTTATCAAATGATAGGCATTTCTATAGTAGTTACAACTTCAATTTCGATGGTAGATAAAGCGCGAAAACGAAATGTTTGGAAATAATATCAATAGTATTCTTTAAAACCAAAAAAAAAAATTCTAAAAATTTAATTATATAGCCTAATTTATATCCGTGAATTATATATACAAAATAAATATAGTATACGGAGTATTTTTATATAATTTACGTTACGTTATTGATTGTTCGTAAATAAAAAATTTATAAAATTTTAAGAAATACCAAAAAAACCTCACAGCTTTTGTTGACATTCGTCCAAAAATACAATATGTACAAAATCTTTAAGTTACTAGAAGTATTTTGTTTTTATTGTTTGTTAATAATATTTGTTAAGTCTAAATATTGTTAATTACTATTGTACTATTACCCATGTACATTATACTGTATTTGAATCTACTAGCGTTTATGTATATATAAATAAAAAAAACCCTTTAGTACCTACTTATTCTGATACTCAACATAACATCTGCATACAGTTCTAAAAAAATACTGCAGAAATTAACATATTTTACAATTTTTTTTACATGACAGTTTATTCTAACCTATATAATAACATAACGTCATAATTCATTATATTCGGTGAAACATTTTGATGTTCTCATATTAGTATCTAATTCAATGTCTGGTTGAGTTTGAAATATTGCTTTTACGATTAAAATCAAAACGTTTATGTTTACTAAGCTTTATAAAAATGTAATCAATAATCTAATTTACAAAATAACTATTTATATGTATGTATGTATGTAATAAAATGAGCTACATATTTAAAACTTAAAAGTATATTTAAGACGGCAGAATATCTTAATGTCCTTACATGAATATAAAATAATGATTAATGGTTCCATGCTGAATTACGTTCGTCGCGGGAGTTGTACGATGACTACGATGTGATAGAAATATTCCTGTTTTGAAATTATAGCTAGTCGCTACTCGTTTTAGACGTAAATGAGTACATCCTGTGCAAAAAAAAACATAATATAAAACACTTAACGCCCGGAAATGATATTAGATAAAGTTTAGTAAAAATATACCACGTACGTTTGGAGGTCAACTTAAAGACATTAAAAATATATAATATATACCAATATCATAAATGCGTATTATTCTTTTTCGTACATACTAACCAACTCATCGATTTCTCCGAATCTAATAACCACATAAATCTACGCGTAATATTTTGTAGATAAACTGTAATAATGTGTCAAATTCGTGTTGATAGCAGTATGCTGCTTGTTGTAAACAACGATTTAAATCCTAGTCGAAAATAATTGTGTTACATAATATTATGCATAGATTAAACGAAAATCATTCACATAAAAATTCAAATAACTCTAAAATTATATTTGTTGTAGAAAATACCTTTGCAATGAGATCCATCCTAGGTTGAGTTGTGTAAAATATTAAAATAAAATATATAATATTAAATGTCCATTATTATATTTACTATACTGGTAGACACTTTGCAAAATCATATTTAATGCTCATATTATAAAAACTATCCTATCATCGCGGACAGTTAACCTTAGTATTCATAAAGTTTGATTACTCAAAAACCAATTGTTCGAATTTCAATGGAAATCCGCGAAAATATTCATAAAATAGTGTACTCGACGATTTACAGAAAAAAAGGAACGGTTCTTGTTTAAATTGGCGTGTTTAAATATAACAAACACCAGGATTCGGTCAGGTATATTAATACATAATCGAAGGAATAATCGGCAGTGAGGCGTGTGCTTGTTGAATCTCGCGGGATAAATGTCTTATTATACCGTATTTTATACTTGTTCCCGTGCACACACAACAAAACACAAATCCACTCGGTTTGTCGTCCGCGATACAATGACAAAATATTATAGATATGACATAGACACGTTCCTATAGAATACCGTGTACAGGTGCGCAATCGACGTGAATATCATTAGCAGGTAATTTTGTATTATTTATCGGAAACCGCGAGACCGATCGTCTCCGCCGTCTCCGGTAATAATAATAACTTCACAACAATAATAATAATCCGCGGGGAAAACGCGATTAGCACGAGCTATATACGACATTATGCGTCACGATGATCCTAGTGGGGACCGTTGTGCTGTCGCCGCCGTTGCAGGACTACGTGTGAAAATAAAAATATTACATGAACCGCTAGGGACCAACAGGCCGTTAACAAAAGCGCGCGATCCCCGAGCGATACAAGCACTCAGGGCGGCTCGTGCTGCACGACCCCGCCACGGAGAGAAGGGTTATTTACGCAGTCGTATGCGCGCCACTTCACGTTCGTAATGATTAGAGCTAAGATTTAAATTACCTATAAATACACTTAAATGCATTAAAAAAAAAATGCAAAATAACCAAAATATGTACTTTAATGAGCGAAAAAATTTAATTTTAAATTCATGATTAATATTAATTATTATTTATTCATATTTTATGATACACAAAATTTGTTAAAAGAAGAAAATTAAATAAATATATTCAAATTTGAGTTGACAATTTATTTTATTATTTTTTTTCAACATCAATGGATTGGAGTAAATAATTGGGATTACCTAAAAATGCATATTAAAAAAGAACTTAAAATTAACAAAAATGAATTTAAATACGCAAAATTAGCGTAATATTTTTAAAAATGCAATAATAAATGCATTTAACACAAAAAATGCAAAAAAATGCAAAATAAAAATCACACATTCTAAATTGTTATGATTGCTATGTAACAAAACAAATTCAGTTTTTGGTTAGAACTATATAGCACTTAAAGAAAAAAAATACAAGTCATCAAAATCCTAACTCTAGTAATGATATATTATATCTTTATCATTGCTGTTATTGTTGGGACGCGCGCGGGCACGGACTAGTAAAAAAGGGTATAGAATGCTAATTAATTTAGAGGGCGACTTACAACATTTTTTTCAGCAAATTTAAAATACATATGCAAATTATTTATAAAAAATTGATATATTTTATTTTGTTATAAAAATATTGGAAACGCGTTAAGAATGTGATACCGAGTTACAACAAACGTTCAATCAAAATTCAAAACTATACAATATCATACAAAAAAATAAATAAATAGATATCCTAAAGTTCTACAACTGTTATGTTATGCGGTAAATACAATAAGGTACATTTAAACCGATCGGGGCAAATATATTTTAGGGCAAGGGTGCTGTAGCATCTCGCAACAGCATTCCAGCCAGTTCGCGCTCGTCGACGCGCGTGTTAGAGAGTAAAACTCAGTTTTAAGTTTTAACGCGCTGTGGACACGCGTGTAGCGATCCGTTAAACGCATTTTCCTCGCCGTCAACAATCCTAAAAATTAATCGCTGGTCTTCGGTCGTTATCGATCTCGACAAACCGTTTTTGCACACCAAACGTGAAAACTTAAGACGAACGCTAAGCGCGTTTCTCGTTTGATTAGCGCGCCTTTTTGTGAACCAGCTATGACATAATATTATTATAATACGTACACGACCGACCGGGCGCGTGATGATGACATGTCATTAATTTTAATTTTTAGATGAGCCGCGGACGACAATTTTAAGTGAACAAAACGTCAACACACACACACATGCGAGGGCGCGGTTTTACAAATTACAGAGGATCATGTATAACGAACGACTACGAGTCTCGTATTCAAAATGGATTTTTATTCCTTCGTTTAATATCAAACACGACGTATGATAACAGTAATAATAACGTGTTTGTATGTGTGATTGGGCGTTGAACTGTTTTAGACGCATTCGAGAACTTATATCGTGGTATAGGTATTATTATATTTACGCATATAGTAGGTAGGTAAGAGTATTAGGTGGGTATATTTTTTTCTTCTTTTCGCGATATCTTAACGACATTAACTGTGAAAAAAAATAAAGGCCACGTGAACCGTTTATTAAGTACCGCAACGCGTATAATGTAGATATTATCTATACGCGATGAATAAAATTATATTCAAATATTCGAACCATGTGTGTAAAGGAAATCTATACATTTTCAAACGAAGTGGTTAATAGTACGTGCCAAATTATAATAAACGGGAGCCGCCAAGGTGTGTGTTTCTAGGATGGGCGCAAAACGCGTTTTTTCTCTCTCTTTCTTTTTCGTGAAGATATATTAGACATAATTGTCTGCGCATTAACGGCGGAGTGAAAACGCGGCGTATCAATACCTACATACCTACTTATTAAATTATTTCATACATCGGTTGTACGACCAACATCGTTGTACAGGTTGTCGGAATAGACTGTTGCACGCTACGCATATTATGATATTATACTGAGTAATTCTTTTATCAAACAACACTCATCATTTCAAAATCTATTGACTTTTTTGAAAATATATTTATTTTTTAATAATTTCCATTAAAATTAAAACAACACTTTTTAATATTTCTTATAGTAATAATTTTTTTATTCTTTTTTATGACAACATACGTATTTAACCGGGTATCCCCGTACCACTCCACTCAGCTCACCTAAACTTTAAATACTTATAAAGTATAACTCATAAGTCATAAGCAACTCATCTAAATTTCGATTTTATGTAATGAAAAACTCCGAAAAATATTCTGTTTCAGAATATAAAATCAAAAATGTATGTTATCGTTCAAAAAAGTAAAAATAATTTAAAAAATAATTACAACAAAAATGTTGGAAAGTATGATTGTTTTAAAAAAATATTTTCAAAAACGCTTATAAGTTTTGAAACAATGTGCGTTACTCGATAAATGAATCACTCGGTATAATATTTTATTTCAACAATAATAATCATCATCATAATATATTTTAATATCCATTAATCGAACATATTATCTACTGCGATTCTGATCGAAGAATTTTATTTATATATATCAAATATATGTGTATAATTGTATAATAAGCGATGTGTACTCACGCGCGTATACCAAAACTTCTTCTCGATTGCATTACAAATCGTAATGGTTATACGTCTAATTATCTCGTATATTATAATGTATAGTTACGAGTTTTGAACGACGGCGAAATTCACGCAAATAATATAATGATAATCACAATATTATTATAATAATATACTGCAGGTGTACAAGGTTGTAATAATACGGTTTGACCTTCGCCTTATTACCTGACTATATTACGCTTTTAAGCCACGACACCACTATACGTAGTACACACTACTGTTATGGTGCGGTAGTAGTAGGCATACACCCCGTACGAATTGACAGCTCGTACGTATAACATATTATACCTGGTTTAACGAGATTCTGGTTAGACGAATTTGATTTATCCGTAGGCCGCCGGGGCGGCGGTCAGCATCGCCGTCGGTCGTCGGCTTTCTGACATACAAACGAGCCGGCGATCGCGATTCAACATAATTATATATATATATATGTAGCTATCAATTACAACTGTATAGTTATAGGTACCACATCATATACAGTGGCTACATGTTACATAGGTACGTATATATACGCACGCACGGAGATTATTATATATGACGTGACGGCGATGTAGGGAAGCAGCACACGCTAGCCGTTAACGAATATGTGCCGCGGCAGATTAATTACATTATTATAATGCGCACAAGTTATCGAATACAATACAATAAAAATATGTAAAGAGCGAAATTTCGAATCGATTACGCACCGTATATTCACAGTAATAATAGTATATAATAAATTATACGAAGTTACAGGACTACTGCAGTATAAAATATAAGGATGTACAAATAATAGGTACGCGTGCATATATTCACGTGTAGTATGCAATAATACGATTGGACACGACAATTATTCAAAACGTAGGTTTTGTCCGAAATTGTCGGTTATAAGCTGTACATATCAAATCGAAAAACAGCCGAGAAGCGATTGGTGATTTTTTGAAAACGCACTATGTTCATGTTAGGTATACCAAATACGTGGAAACAAGACAACGAATAAATAGTTAAAAATTTTAATCTCAAAAATATTTTTAAATAAGCTGATTACGGTTTTTCGAGTAGGGGATACATGTTACACAATATAATATTATAGATATGCTCGAAACAATTTTATTCCATTTCTATATAATTGATAATTGGACAATTATACATTTTGGATTGTCGCTCCACGTATACATATATAAATATATATATATTATTAATATGTATATAATATAATATATGTGTACAAACGGTAATAAAGTCCGATACGTGTGCGTACACGTGTTTGTACAGATTTCAATAGTCGGTGGATGTGCAGCGCGTGTTTATCGGACTGGTTAATGTATATATGCAGCATGGAAGTGTATTCGGGTAAAAAAAAATTCACGATAACGAAACCGAGACGGGTTTGACGTCCGTATATTTTTAACCATGCGACATGCATATATTATATACATATAGTATTAAAATTATTTTAATCACATCGTAGGTCATACATTAGTGATAACTGATAATAGTTCACGAGAGTCATAATAATATAAAACCCATACGAGAATTTTGTTTTCCCCCAGCTGCAAAGCGCAGTCCAAGTCGGCCGGGCGGCGCGAACGTAAAATAATTATCGCTGTACACGAGATATAAATTACATGTTTTTGTTTGTGATCTCGTACGAAAACGAATAGGTATACGTAAAATACATTATATTATGTGCACGCGGTGCTGCTAGGGCCTACCGTATTTTCCAAAAAGGACGGCGCGTTTTGACCTTACCCAACAGTTTTTTAGAGGTCACAATAAATTATTAATATTATCATATTCGATTTCGTTATTATTATGTTTGCATGTCGTGTTACGCGCGTAAAACTGCTTATACGACGACGTCGAGACGGCGCACCGAACAGAACTCATTAAATCACAAATAATCATAATAAATAATAATAATAACGCGGGTAATAAACAACGAAAATGCCAAGTTGCCGATCGTGTAGTACGTTTTTTATTTTTTTTTATTATCACACGAGTTCACCGTAGAATTACACGGGCGTGTGTTCGAAAAGAAAGGAAAAAACGGATAATACACATGTTTTCGGGTGTAGGTACGTTTACGGATTAATGTATACATATTACGTAATAACAACAAACCTCGTGCACAATACGCGAAAACCAGAAATCGAGCGACCAATGCTAATATTATTATAATTTATAATAATGCACGCATTGCGTAGGCGTCGTAAGACAGACCGCGGGGTCAGACTGGTCAGAGCGATCGCGAATCGTACAATACTATACCGCGGTCATTGGGTGGCAACGAGGTCATGCACGCGTAGTATAATAATAATAATAATAATAATAATAAATAATGACGTACTCGGGCTGCAGATACGAGCAATTACAACAACGGCGAGGGTGGCGGCGGCACCGGTGACAGTGGGACACAACGACGCACAAACGTCGAAATCATCCCTGTAAACAGTGTAAACGGTAACAGTAATGACAATACATATTACAGTTTTCAACGATACCGTAGTATGCGAAGACGTGCGTCTTTCTCAGCGTTACCCATCGTCTACGACACAACTAGAGAGGTGCAAAAGGGTCTTTAGCACCCCTAGTTCAAATTTAGCAACCCTTTTGTTTTTAAGCCCGACTCAAAATGTGAAACATCATGGCTCTGTGTGGCATTTACAATTTTAACACCCCACCTTTTTGAGGTCTAGTTGCGCCTATGCGGCCGTCGTGTTTTATTGTGCGTGTAAGCGGGCGATCTCGCGCCGCACATCACAAGCCCAGCGTAACGCATCTGGGTCCGGCCGAAAAAGGGTTACGGTAAATCTCACCCGGAGTGCCACCGCCTATACCGCGGTAACCTGACCCGAGTCGAAACACGCTCCGGCGTACGGGCACAGCCGTAACGACGACACGTAAAATCGTCGTGTAGAGTCGTCGCGCGTGTCTAACGTCGGACCGCGATAACCCCGTGACGTGTATTCGATACGAAGCTCTTGTGACTGACTATAGGTATATAATAATATAACGGTAACGCAATCGCGCAGTACCCGCGATATTGCACGTGTATACACCTATATTTGCACCGCAGGGGCGGGTGACAAGAGGCCCGATATTCGAGGTCGACCAAACCGAAACCCGTGCGAACGTGTCGCAAAACGGTCGCAGTGAAAACGATGGATAACAAAAAAAAAAAAAAATCGTCCAGCTCACCATCCATATAAAACGCAATCATAAAAGAAAACGACGACGACGACGACGACGCCGCAATATCACGGCCATTATATTATTATACCTACGTATACACCCACGGAATGGATATCTCGAGAAGGAGACGCGGGGGTACAAAAGAAAACAACGATCCGGCGTGTTGCACTTACGGTATTGTGCTGCAGGTCCGAACGGGTCCGCGACGGCCGCGTATACGCATTACGTATATTGTACATATACATAATACATAACGAACGAGGGATGAAAAAACCCCTTGCAAACGCGATACATACATATATATATATAATAACGTATGATATAATAATATGCGCGTACAACAATAATAATAAAATATATTAAATCACGTGCGGGCGGAGGGAGTTCTGCGGCGGTCACGGGCGAAGGCGTAGCGCGGGGTCGATTCGGGCGCGAGCGCGCAGGTGCAGTTTGTGCGGGCCGCGAGGGTCGTCCGCAGCGCCGCCGCCGCCGCTCCGTTCGCCATCTGCCGCGTTCTCCGCCATGGGATCGCGAGAATCCGACGTTTCTCACGGTCCCGTCCGCGTGCGCGTTCGAGACCACTGCACGGCGACGCATCTGCCGACACCTGCCCCCGGTCGCCGAGCCCCTATAAAAGAGCCGGTCGCCCGTTCGGCGGGCAACAGTACACCGTCGTACGGCATACCGAGCACATCAACGCGTCGTCGCCCTCTCGTTATCACTTGCATACCACCGATATCTCATCAGTGTTATCGCCGTCGTTCGTGCGCTATCATATATATAAATTATCCGCAATATTTACTCTTCCGGATATTTACTCACACCTATAACCGTGATAAAATGGCTTATCTGTCAAACAGTTTCGACTTCGAACACATGCAAAACTCGACCAACTGGGAGGCCGTCCACAAGAAACGGTCTTTCGTCGCCCGAAAAATACACAAAATCAACAAGGTAAGCGTCGACCGTTTTCATAACGTTTTAGTAGTAATATTTCATACATATTGTAGTATATTATCTGATAATATACCGCCTACACGTCTCTGTACCGTCAACCCGTCTAACGGAATTTTTTTTCTCTTCTGTTTACAGACTATCAAACCGATACTGAGAGCGTTGTGCCGCCGGAACGCTGTGACCCCGGCCGCCCAACAAGACGGTTCGGCCCTGGACCCGCGGGGCCTGTCGCCCGAAGAATTGGAAAACTTGCAAAACGAATACATCGAGCGCAAGCTGTCGCAAGCGGTCGTCTACGACGAAGACGATTACTATTCGGACACGATCAGCGTCGAGTCCGGTCTGGGCATGTCTTTCGAAGAGCTCAGCCGTCCCGTCGATCGCAGGCAGCTCGTCTCCCTGTTGCCAGAAGCCCGGTTCTACATGTCTCGTGATTTCTGGTTCGAATCCGACAACCGCACCGCCGGCCGACCATCGTTCACCAGACAACAGACGCCCCAAAGGCAGCAGCCGTGCAGGTACTAAGCGCGTCGAGTCGCCCTCGTCGTCCGTCTCGTCCGTCCGCACCCGAAAGTCTTTCACGTTTTGCTCAAAACTCAAATCTCTCTACATATATATATTATATATTACACTATACATATTACATGTACATAATGTGTGTGAGTGTGAATTTTTTATTTTTATTTTATATTTTTGTGGTATTTATAATACTGGGATCTCTAAACAGTGAAAACCATTTTTACCACCTATAATCGTGTTCATATGATAATATATTATATATTGATCGCATTATTGATCATATCGATCGGCGAATATATAATATTTATACATACATATATATATATATATATATATGTATTATTAGATTTAATTTTGTTTGTATGATATATATTTTATCGTCTTGCGATTCTTTACTTACATACTGATTATCATTAAAATATTTAGAATTTTTTTTTTATATACTTAAGACTTTTAACAAATATATTTTTATTTTTTATTTAAAAAAAAAAAATATTTGTACAATAACGTATTACGAATTTGTATGTATATAAAACGCTGTCGTATGCATTATTATATATTTGTGATAAATAATTGTTTTTTCAACAGCGATTCTGTGATTGAATTTTAATAGCTGCAGTTATCTACAACGGACTGTAGTTGTTGACTGATAATGTTTATATTATATTATTATATTGTGTTCCTTTGTTATAAATAAAATTGAAAAAAATCAATTGATATTAAACACGTTGTTGTCTATATTAAATAGTAGTTACTACCGGCGCCCGTGCAGTGCGGATCATTCCTATTACAGTTCATATTTTTTGTATAATTATTATTATTATTGTCGAGTTTACTATACATAACGGTGTATATACAAGTAATAAGTATACTTTGTAAATACTCGACTACTTTAGCATATAAATATTGTGGTATATAATGTACACTGTGTATATAAAACGTATATAATATACACGCCATACAGATATTATTATCATAATATAAATATATGGCATTATAGCTATAATAGTAGTTACATGCGCTGTGCAAGAGGACATCGTTAAAGCCGGATCAGAATATTATTTGACTATCATTACCGGTGTATTCGTCGAATATTTTAATGAGTGTACAATGACGCGTGCAGCAGTCGTTTGGTATTGAAATTCATATGGGTATATCATATATTATTATAAATTATAATGTCGACCAAACACAGTACCTACTGTGGGTACAAGGTATAATACACACGACGTATACTGGCAGGTATAAAATATTACTATGCATTACAACACACTCAACACAGGTATACCACGCGCCGCACGTCGGCTGTACCTATGTATCGTGATTTTTTTTTTTTATTCTATATTTATATGTTTGTCGCGACATATAGGTGACAAAACGCGTCTGTGTAAATTCGACGACTAGACAGTATAATTTTATTTTATTGTTTATCATTAATCACGGTTATCATCACCGTGTTCCGAATCAGCAACAGAGGTTAAACGTTGTTGTCAAAATCGTATTTCGCTATTTCACCTGTATGGCTGTATAACATGACCAAAATACACGCTTTGATACCTGATACCAAAACAAACATTCCGCGGTCGTGTGAGTCTAGACGTCGCAGTGTCCCGATTAGGCAATAATTTGGCTACATAGACAATCGCCTATTATACTACGACTACGATTTATTATTATTTTATAACGTAGTAGGTACATTGCGATATAATAATATTATGTATGATCGATTTTGCCAACACAAACTAACGTACGCGTAAGGCATTCATGGCAACGGTATCCGATAACAGTCGGTCAGGGGGCGTTTGAAAAACGAATGTTAATGTTGTTGCCGAGGAATATTTAACAACGCATTAATTTTTTTTTTTAATTCAAATAATATGCGAAAAATCATCGTCGATTGTTGTACTGTATATGTATACATAGAATACTGTATTATTATTATTTATTGTTATTAATATAAATTATAATATACAAACGCTGTCGTTTTGGGACATCGATAACATTGTAAAATAGATTTTAAAGATATCGCTAAAATTATTGTCGTGTTTACAAAAATCATTGGTATAATTTTGCGAACAATCAAATTTGTTATGTACATTCATAAATAAATAAATTAACAACGGTATTTTGATTATGAGATTAGGGGGGATTTGGGATACGAACCATATTGTGAAGTGTCATTACCTTTCTTAGAATTATGTTTTTACAATTTAGTTAATAATAAAACGCCTCACACGCATTTATAATAATATTACGATTAAATACTTGTAATAATAATGTAACAGTCGTTATAAATTAATTACGTATTTGAATCACTAGTTTTTTTAAACTAATTCTTCGAATAAAAATACAACTTCTATATTTAAATACATTCATGGGGTAAAAACAAAATTTAGAATATAATATTCAATACTTTTTAACCAAATAGTCACAATGTTACATTTAAGCAATATATCATAAATAATTATCGAGGAACAATATTATACTCTATATTGGTGTTATGTAACCATAAGTCATATAACTTAATGTGAAGTTATAGGTATATTTATTCATTCATGAATTTAACTAGAGAAAAATATCTTTATATATTTAATTTTTATTTGCCTAAACTGTAGATAAGAATAAAAAGAATTAAACAAATGTAATTTATTCATAATTTACATTATGAATATTTTAATCTATAAAATATAAGCCAAATAAAAAAATGTTCATGAGAGGGGGTGAATCACCAAAACCCATCATGTCACCACCAGTGTGATATTTCGTCATTTGAACATTCATCACGTGGATTTAATTTAATTATTAAGTGTTTATATATTATTAGTATTAATTATTATATAATATTCTTTTCGTTTTAGATTGTAGGCATCATTGTCTGCTATACATATAAGCATTGATTATAAATATTTATAATCAATGGTATTACGTATTATATTAATTTATAATCGAGATTTGACCTGTTTATGTCTCTGTACAAAAATTTGAAAATACGTTATTGAATAATGAACTCTTTAAAAGTATATTACAAAGTCTTCAATTTTTAGTTCGATCAAACCGATATTTTAATTTAAAAAAGGTTACCAAAACTATAAGGTATATGTATGTAAATATTATTCAATAAAAAGTCATAAGCTTAAAGACTTTTTCGTACATATATAAATATACAATAAGTGAAAAATAATCTTATTATTACATAAATGGCAAATTTTTAGTGTTTTGATAATAACGTATAGGTAGGCAATATCAATAATTGCTAATATATATTAAACTTGACTATATTATACCTACTGAAATCATAATCGCATATAATATATACTTAATATCAAAATTATTATATATGTATATTGCTTACGTCAGTACAGTAATAGATAATAAATGGAAAATCAAAAACTGCACGTGGGCTTATAAGAGCGACAAAAAATAGTAGGTATACGTCCGTTTTTATATTATTTCTTTTTTTTCCTAATTCGATCCCTTATCGCATTTGAAATAAGTGGAATGTCGGGATGTTATCTTCTTTTTAAATTTAATTTCATAAAATAATTTTAAAAAACACGTGGTCGATCGGAGCGACAGCGTTATAATAATAAGTATAATCATTATACCTATACTATATGTGTGCCAAGGTATCGCTATCAATGAAATTCGCACAGAAAACCTTTCGGCGAATTTCACGACTGTAAAAAAAAAACTTCGGCTGTCCTTGACTATAAAAGAAAACACGCGCTTAATAGTATACATTATTTCGGGCCCGAAAAATCTAAAATCGTGTTTACCATTATTATTATTCGGTCGAAAAAAAAATACGATTCAGAATAAATTATCAGTTTTTTTTTATACCTATGTCTATAACATAGCAGTGGCTTATAATTATTATAAAAACCGCGTATAAACACCACACGTGTACATAATGTACATGTTATATGTATAATATAATAATACGCGGCGATCAAGGCGGCAACTTCTACTTCTATTTAATCATTTGCGTTCTGTTTTCGTTCCGGAACATTTGGTGTTGACTGTCGAATAGTAATAAAAAAAAACCGCCGACGGGTAACCCGTGCGCGTTTTTATGGCGACTGAACGGATAAAATCAAACCTATTGTCTCCTCGGTCTCAATGTACGCGCGTGTATAATGCGTCGCCAATTATTATTACCTATAGCATACATACAAGTATATATAATATACAATTATGCTGCAGTGGTCGTATTATATTATACACTTAAAAAATATGCACCTATTTAACAATATCGGAAAACGGAGATTTATACGTGATGTCTATATATTATATTATAAATTCATAGAGACTCACGAGCGAATATTCTTTCAAAATTTAACATAATTCTTTCGAAGTTTAGAATTTTTATTTTTCACCAATACGTAAATAGTTATGAGACGTTAAGTTATTTTAATGAATTTCACTTTTCCATGCATGAATAATGCGTATTAACACTATATCAGTTTATTTTTGCCTTATAGCCATTTAGGTACTACTGTTACTTATTATATATTTACATTATATATATCGTAGTTACTATAAGTATAAATATATGGAACTTTTATAACTATTTAATAAGGTACCTACTTAAAAAAAGTAGTTCTGCAGTCGATAAATTTAATGATAATTCATTAAATTATGTTCAATTTTTTTCCAAACACCGGTTATTGGAAAGGAGTAGGTAATGTGAATTTACTTTTTGTTTTTTATTTTGATGATAATGATGATGATGATGATGATGATGCGCTGCACTGATGACTAAGTTGGCAATCCGCATAAAAAACGTACTATACATTTTTAATAATTCTTAGTTTTAATTAAATTCAAAAAATAATCCGTTAAGTTAAAATTATTTACATACAACGACAAGTAACACTAATTTTATAATTCATTATTATTTTATTCATGCTGAATACATTTTTTGTTAAATACAAAACATATTCCTTGACTTGATAATTTAGTTGATAATAAATGTGTTTACTTACGTATAAATATGTAGGTAATATGTATAAGTTACTATAGACATATATTAAAATGAGTAATAAGAAGGAAAATTTGCAAATATATGTTTTTAATAAAATGTTTAGTTACCTAGTAAAAAAAAATATTAAAAGCTGCACAGTAATCATCATTATGTGTATATTATAATAAATAATAATATATGTGGCCTAAATGGCAATTAAAAACAATTAATTCACTTATTTTTACAGAGCTAAGTCAGTTTATTTTCTCTATCATATACACTACACAGACTTCAAAATATTCGAGTAAAAAATATTTTTTGTCAACAATATATATTATATACCACTATTAACATAACCAATTCTATGATACATCACTCGTGTTAATACAAATTATAATTTCAAATAATTAGTATTTATAGTCAATAATAGAGTAATCAGGTTAAAAAACCATTTATGCACATAGATGGAGATTATCCACGGACAAAATAGGTTATAATGGTATATACATTAGCCAATCTTCTCTATAGGAAAGTTTTTTTTTTTTGTGACAGACGAGCAAAGTCTTAAGATGTACATTTTTTTGGATTTTTATAGATGGTATATTATATGCATAATTATTACAGATAATATTATAGGTATATATACATAATATAATATATAGTGTTGTCGCCACTGTACTATATTAAATCGGTCTCGGGCACTCAACCTGAAAAATTCCAAGAAAATAAATCCACGGGGGGAAGGGGGGATCGACGAGGGCACGCGTGCCCTCCGGGGTGCTACAATAATGATTATCGTAACGTAGGTACACATACAGCACAACAATAATAAACACACAAACACACACAATATAATATGTATACCTATGTTTTGGAGTAACGGAGATATACGGAAAAAGAGAGAGAAATAGAGAGAGAGACGATGAGCGAGTGAGAGAAGAGAGAGAAGAGAAATCAAGAAGAAAATAATAATAACACACAACAATATATATAATATATATATATATATATACGGGTAGGTATGTGTGTGTGTGTGTGTGTGTGTGGTGTGCGGTGTGCCGCCGGCTCGTCGTCGTGATCTCGGTGAAGGGCGGCGGCGACGAGAAGAGAAAAACGGCTGCTGCCGGTGTGTGTGTGTGCGCGCTCCTGCTCCTGCTGTTGCTGCTGCTGCTGCTGCTCGTTGCTTCTGGTCGGCGGCAGCGTGGGAAACGTTTTCGGAAAGAGAACCGGTGCCCCGTGCCGTCGTCGTGTAGTCGTTACCGTGGGAATGCAGCGGGCTCCTTATAATAATCGTACACCTTCCCGCCACCCCGCCCTGCCCGCATAGCGAGACCGACCGCGCGCGCGCGCGCGCTCTCAATCTCCTTCGCATAATATTATATTATACATTATATATATATATATATAGTGTGTGTGTGCCAGATGTGCACGTACCTATATTACGGTGTGTACACGACGTTAAGCGCGTGTGTGTGTGCTCACACGAGTGAGACGAAGACAAGAGTTGTTTTTTTGTTCAGCGCACGTACCGCGCGTGTATAATATATTAGGTATAGCTCGCGCGCGCGCGCGTGTGTGTGTGTGTGTGTGTGTGTATAACAAGCGCGTGCGAGACCGACTAAGATTCACACGACCCGACCGACGCCGACGGTCCTTTTAAGCCTTTTCACTTTTTTTTTTCTTTTTCACCACACCACATATATAGAGGATAATAATATAATAATATATTTATTACACATTATATAATATATTATATATAGGCTTTTCTCTAGACCTATTCTTACATTGATATTTCGCTCTTTATAATTCGATTGTTTGCATATAAATATATGCGTGCGTGTATGCGTATGTGTGTGCGTGTGTGTGCGTGTACGTGTCGGTATAATAACAACCCGCAAGTCTTATTTTCGCCTACCGAAAACTCTACGATATTACGTATAACGTATGCAATATATACGAGTATTTATAGGTTGCACAAACGTCGCACACTCGCATCCCGCGCACACGGACTTCTTTTCGATTGCTGCAGTTTATTGCAATGATGCAACCGTGTTGTTATGCGTTTTTCAGACAAAACTATATGCGACCCAATCGATTACATCGTACAATACCCGCGGATTGGTGAAATTTAGACACTATATATTATTAATATAAAATAAACCTATGTTATGCGACCCCATACGGAGAGCACAACATTTTTTGATTGTATCTGTAATTATATTACTGTTATGTATTATTTGTCGTTTTTCGTTTACACAGATTTTACTACAGTGCTGTACAAGTGTGTGGAAGAGAGATGTTTGCCTTTTTTATTTATTTAAATAAAAATTATCGCGGTGCACATATGTTAACCTAAAGATTTGTTCACATTTAAAAAAAAATTAGAAGTCATTACATGTACATTATTGTTAAACATTATCGGGCGTTGTGGTCTTAACCATAAATTCATAACTAATAAATTACATTGTCGTCTGTCACGGTCATCGAACAAACATAAAATCTTATCAAATATTATTTATGTTATTTATTAAAATTATGTAAACATATTGTCTGCAAAATTGAGTTATTGCACACTAACCTAAATCCATACTACCAATCATGAATTTAATATTACCTACAATGTGATATATGTATATAATATGCACATATAAATAGGTACGACTTGGACACATAATGCAAAATATCGATGTGAAGGATAGGGAAACGAATGTCTCATATATAAAACTCATTATATTACCAAACTCTGTTCAGAATCGTTTTTCTTTTTCGATAAGGGTATAAGTGTATTTATTTTCACTGTTGCAGTTTTCGAATTTGATAGGCATCACTGTGAAAAACCACAAGCAAGACGTGTATCAGCGACTTGGTATTCATGATTGTGGTGTCTGCGCTCGATAATCGTGGCATATTATTATGTATGTGTGCGCGCATAACGTCCTGTCTGGCTATTTTGTTTGGCTGTCACTACATGACCATAGATACGCGAATTGGTAAAACCTACCATGGTCACTAATTATGATAATAGTATATACTGTATTCAGTGACGCGTGTATATCGTTAAAATATTTATTACCGATTATATTTCGTGACGAACAAACGGTGTCTGAATGTATTAAACGGTTCGCTGCTGATTGTCTATAATTTCGTGACAACTAATACGCGTTGTTCTTGTCACTTTATATATATATATATAATAAAATTATATGGGGTACGTTATTTGCCTAAATATATATAAAATATTGTAACTAGGTCACGGTCGACATTAATGTCCGAGCCACGAGCTGACTGCAAAACCGCGGAAAAGAGAATTACACTCATCATTGTAGACATGATATATAAAATATATTATTATACACTTGCGGTGGTGTAGTCAAGATATTGTTTTTTTATGAAGGGGTTGATTTTTAATGAACCTATTGGAGACTTAACCAGAATACCATACACAATACACATGTAATGCTTATATCATATATAAGTATACAAATTTAACATTTAAGATTTTTTCTATGACCTTCTGACAAATTACAATTTTAATATATATGATGATAAAGTTTTATGTAATATACGTTAATAGAACACTGGGAGTATTTTTAAACTTTCTTAAAATTGCAGGGAAATCTGCAATCCCTTCAGCCTCTCTCCACAGTTGAATACAATTAAATGTGTTATACGGTTATAGATATATAAATACGGTTTACGCCAGCGGTTCTCGTGGGCAATCGTCATTCATTTAACTATAACGACCTGATTGATATAGAGCGCACGTGAGTTTCTCGTCGTATATAAATACAATATAATCAATCGTATTATTATTATTATTATTTCTATTTGTTATACATAGCATTGCAAGAGGTACAGTAGTCAATTATTGTAATATATACCTTTAAGCGAAACTATACACAAAACTAGTTGGCGTATCGAATACCTATGTGTATATATTTTAAGTATGGTAATAATTTATTATCAATAAATAATAATAATAATATAGCAAAACCTTAATAATTCGATCATTGTAAAGATTCGAAAGTTTTATTGGTTTTCAAACTATATAAGACAGTATAAACTATAAATACCACATTTTATCGTGTAAAAAATATTTACAATTTATTCGTGGGCGTCGGTTTTTTTCCACTGTTAATATATTGACACTCGGTTATCATTATACGCCTATATAATTATTATCAATAAAGGAATGACGCTGTTAAATGCATAATTCATGGATCGACAGATTTATAGAATATATATTATGCAGGATATTATTACAGATTATCAATGATGCGTAATAAGTAGATTTTCCGAAAAAAAATATATCGATTAGATTGTGTAAACGTCAAATAAAAAATACAAACCGTTAACAAAATAAATATTATACTAAATAATAAAAATTCTTTTGCTGGTCATGGCTTATTTTATAAACTATGTTGATTATATATTGTATAAATGTATGTACATATATATACTCATATTTATTTTATAATATATATTTATATATTATTGTTAATCAAATATTTTAAAGAGTAAGCTTTGTTTTTACAGACATAATTTTGATCGTTGTTCTTAATTTTTATGAACACCCATGAAGTGTGCAAAATAAAATGCCACTGCGACTACGCACCGGATATTATGTGCTAACTATAAAATATATTGTGCTATAACGATAATCCACATACGTCATGACTTGTGATACCCGTATAATATTCTGTTAATATAATGAATTAATGATTAATATAGCAAAATTTCACTACATAAAATCGAAATTATGGTGAATACGTTGTTATAAGAGTTTAAACAGTAAACACCAATTATATTAAACCGAATTTAAAGAGAAGATTACTTTCGAGATTATATCACATCCTTGTCATGAAATATTACCTAACGTTTAGATACACAACGCTTTACGTTTATCTTAATTTATGTATGTACAATATAATATCCTTTTTAAAGTCACAGTATATAACATACATTATTGTGATAACGAAAAAGACATGATTTTGTCTCAAAACTCAGTATTTTGAGCATTATTGTTTCGAGCGATTTGTATGATAATATTGTTTCACTGCAGTTTGAACGTAGATACTATAGATGCATGTTACAAATAGAAAAAGGCTCTTAAATAATTTGTTATCTACGGATAAGATAGAATTGCTTACTTCACTTGCTCTTATTAATTTCAAAGTTGTCCGGTGATACTCGTTCCCAAATCTCTTAAACAGCTCTATAGAAACCTCAAAATGAGTCAGCTATATAATATAGCTATTTGTTGCAATCGACCGATACTAATATTGGATATCCCTTGATCTTTTGTCATTTGATTACTTAATTTATCAATATTTTATATCAAAGGTCCGTTCTCGTTTATGATAAAATATATGATTAAAAATATAATAGAAATTTTTGTCTTGAAATTTGACATCATTACAAGTGTAGTAAATTTTAAGCCTCTGAACACCGTATACGCGTTATTATTTGGTTATTTTGATACATACAAGTAAAGTTACAGTAGTAGTGCCTACATCATTACTTATATTATTACTGCCTATCGTGTATAAATCGACGATCGAACACAATTATTATTAAAATGTCGTCGATATACACAAACATATTATAAACCTTCATCGTGTCGTCATTGGACGTGCGCCCCCGAAGCCGTCGCGGTAAAAATGAACTGTCCCAGCCGGTTCGGAAGTATAGAGGAGTGTAGTGCCACTCGTCGTCGGGGATGTGCACTGGGTGAGGCACTCTCGTCGAGTGTCCGTTGACGTCAAAACAACCGCAGGAATCCGAGTGCCGGAGCGTGCTGGACACGTGCAGAACGCGCGTGAAGCGCAACAAGTATCGCTTTACGTCATACTTATTCCGTCGAGTGCATAGTATATTATTATGTCTATATATATACATAGTATTATTATTATTATTATTATTATACATCCATGAAGAGTGCTATAAACGGGCGTGCACATAATAACATATTATATAAACATTTTCAATTTCACCTATCAATATATTACTTTTTTCTAATTTAAAAATAATAAATTAATATAATGATTTTTACGCAATATCGATAATTGTTTCCCTATTTTTCTTTGATTTTAGTTTCAATTTTAAATATCACTTACATTTTCACGATTTTTAGTATTATTAAATTATTTTCAATTTTAATTAGCTATAGGTTTGATCTTTATAATATTTTTATGTTAGCTTTACATTTCAACAAATTCAGCATATTATAACGTATTACCTGAGGCTATTGTCAAATTTAAACTTTCATTTCAATCATTTTTTCAAAATTTAAAATCGTCTTGTGTATAAAAGTTATTTTGATAAAAATTATCGATTTTAATATTTATTCAATTTCATTATACATTTTGAATATCATAAACAAATTTCCTAATTTTTAAACAATTTTTATTGATATTCAAAACCCATTGATACATACGCATGTAATATTATAACGTTAGCGACGAGTTGCTAGTTATGTGGCCTCTATTGCGCATACGCTAGAAATTAGTCACATATTTATCTCAACCTATATTTATTCATATTTTATAATTAATTATCTATTTTATATTAATATATTATACAGATTTCAACTCATTACTAATTCAATAAATTTAAGTTTTAATAAATTGATTAAAATGTTTATTATTAATTTCTACTACTAAGTAATTAAAATAAATTGTCAATAGATCTATATAGATTTTAATAGGGATTTGTACATAAGTAGTTTAATGTTTAAGTTGGTGTTTTTATTATTAATAAGGAGTGTTTAAAGTATGCTCAGTCTAGTATTTAGTTGCAGTCTTTTAGTTTTAAAATGGTGTGCCCAGGTCGGCCAGGTCAAGCGGCGGTTGAATGTTAATCCGAGATATTTAACCGTAGGAAATGAAGGAACTTGGACATCATAAAGAGTTACAATCGGATATTGTGCTCCTTTAGGGTTGAAGGTTGTAAGGTCTAATTTGGATTGACAGATTTATGACTTACGACTGTAAAGAGATGTTTTTGTTTTTGTATAGAGAATTCAAACAAAATCACATGAACTAGTATTTTTTTTAGGTGGCATTATCCCAAAAATTATTTCATAAAATAAATAAATAAAACAATTAAAATAACAAATGTCATTTCAAAGTTATTGTTATTAAGTTGGAAAATTGAAATTCGAAACTTAAAATTAAATTATCATTCCCATGATATTATCACAGACTTATTCTATGATATCATATTCATATTTATCATATCATTGGAAACCATGTGCCACTAGTCGCTTGTGAAGGCGCAGTAAAGGCTACATAACTGATGATTTGTCGCTAACATGTACATAAAAATATTGAGTTGTGGTTCCATCCATTGATCTAAGGGTAACTACCTACTAACTAGTAACTATAAATCACAAAATATACAACTTTTAAGTTATCAATTTATCATATAATATCATATCACAGATTATTTTAATTTATTATAATATTGCATTAAAAAAGTTGAACCCCTCTCCGTATTTAAAATTCCTGAGCACGCCTCTGTTGTTATCACACGTACGTCATCAGTTAACGAGTTTTTGCACAAATAACAATAATAATAATATAATATTACTGTAAAGTGCATTCCTCCATTTCGCAGTGTTTATAATACACAATACACTCAACATACGTATCATAATGTACCATGTGCATTTTAATATAACGAATAATATCGTCGTTACAAATAATTCAGTTTATATAATATAATAACTGTTGGTATAGATTTATGTGTTTATCTGCCTGTCAATACATAATGCATTTCAAGGTAACTATACCATAATATTGTAGCCTGTTGGTATATCCAATGGGTTATGTCCAGTCTGTTATTGCGTCGGAGTGTCGGTCAATGTAGGTAGTTGACTAGGAACATTCTCAGACGCATTTTCAGGAACAGAAATGTTATCCCTCCTCCTCATAATATACCCTCATACTCTCTTACCAAACATCGCCAACTATAAATTATGATTATAAAATGATTTAATGTTTAATTGATTATGAAATTGTGTATATGTTATCATCAAAATTTGGTAAACCGTACAATAAATCTTAAATCCTATACTATTATCGCACAAAAACAACTCGTAAAATACTTATTGAAAAATCGAAATGATTTATCGTGGAATAATTTATTTTATACTTATATCCCCGTATAGATGCGCGTATAATATATAAATTGACAACAGTTGAAATCCATACGACAAACAGAGGAACGAATCGTTTGTACACTGAAATATTTTATAAACGCGTGTTGTTTATTTGGTTTTCGTCCGAACATTCACTTGTATTATATAGGTGCAGTGCGTCAGTCAATATTTGTACCATTAAACTCGTATGCTATTGTGGTTTATTAACGTTTTTTTTTCGAATAAGTATTTTCTATTGTTTCTTGTGACAATAATATATAGTTAACTGAAGCCATTGTAAACTCTATTAATCATTATATAGTATTATAACATAACACGTACCATAATAATTATGAGCAAACCACCGTAAATCCATTTACGCTCCCTGCAAAACAAACACCACGTATAATCACCACGGATTCCCTATGACTTACCGTCTATTATCTACCCCATTGACTCACCTGTACTGAAACATGAATTTATTGTATTTTATCGATCGAATCGTCTCGGTATCAACTTCTCAAACGTTGACGGTGATAAATTTGACTTATACATTTTTCGACGAGTTATTATAATATAATAATGCATGTTGAATTGTGCAACATGTAGTTATACAGTGCGTCAGTGCATAAAAATATTTTCAAGAGATATGAGAAACAAAATTCCAGTTATCGAGACGCGATAATATATACATTATAATATCATCATACATACTTACTATATATTTATGCGTGTTATATAAGATCATTCAATATACGATTTAACAACACGTCATTGAATAATATAGACGGCGTATCGCATATGTGTGTAATGGTGATGAAATGTAATAAAAATTTAAATATATACATATAGAGTATAGCACGCGTATTATTAAACTCTTTTTTGTACTCGCTTTTTTTCAATTCTAACGAGAGGCGTGAACGTATACGGAAAAGAAAAGACAAAAAAAAAAAAAACGTGGTTAACATCCCTGTCGCCGTCGTCGTGCTTGGAGGGTTCGGTGTGAGAAATTTTTTCCTCGAAAAATAAGGTATGCGACGTGTTATATATGTTGTACACGTGTGCGAGAGAAGCGTATCTGTGCAATAGTATATATTAATATTATAAATTATAATACGTATACGTGTTGCATATATAGACGTACATATAGTTTATGTTATACATGCACACAGACACACACCACACCGCACGCATATATTATATTATTATACATAATATGTATGCCTAATAGCCAATAGGACTTGTATGGCCGCCGTACCCTTCAACGTGCAACACGTGCTCGTTTTTCGAAAATGATATTATGTGGCACATTAGGGGTCGTCGTCGGCGGTTATACTCACTTTATTTTATTTTTTTTTTTTTTCCCGGGGAGGTTTTGACGGCCGAAAAAATATATATTCATAATATATACACGAGTAGGTAATATAATAACCGTCGCTCCGTTAAATGCGTATATATATCAGTATATCACTATACTTAATATAGTAGGTATAGTGTATATTATACGTAATATTTGGTTTTTATTTTTCCGGCGGCACAGGCTGCTGTCCCACATCACTCGTCGGCCCACCGTGCATTACAACACCATATTATTATGAATACTTAATAATATAATATGTATACTGCGCAGTACACATATGTGTGTATGTGTGTGTGATGTGTCGACTCGTTAATAATTGAATTTACGAGTGTCGTCTCGTCGACCGCATTGGCACACTATACTCGACATGGTGTTGGTGCGTATAAACATATTATATACTTATTTATATATTGTACGAAATACGCATAATCTCCGCAAACAAATCGAAAATATTATTACAATATGTATAATATATATATATAAGGATTCAATGTGGCCACTTTATGCGGATAACTGTATTATTATTATTATTATTATTATTATTATTGATATTATTCTTATTATCATTATATAGTTGCTATCATTCATTATCAACATTACTGTGTGCTGTAGGTTCGATGCGAGTGAGCGTTATTTATATACAAACGGTATCTTCCACCTCTCAGCCTCTCGAACACAATATACTTAAAGTACTATATATTATGTAACAGCTATTATTATGCTAACGTCGTCTTTTGTATAGACCACGTGATCCATTGAATTATTTTCGGTTATAGACTTTATAATTTGTGAGTATGGATACTTAGAAAAAATTTTGTTTCCTTTCAAGTTACTCGTAACCACTTTCAATTTTCAAACATACGGCGATAGATAGTTGAATATTTTCAACTATGTATTGTGTACCGTGAGCCGTGAGGTAATGCGTTAACCAAACTTGGTCACAAATAAAATTAGACAATTCCACGTGGACTACATGGTCTACACGGAGTATTAGTACCTCTAAATTATATCTCAATCTCAAATAATTATTATATACATATGTACTCTAAAATTATATATTTAAGTATTACCTATGTAGAGAATCGCAAGCCGTCGCCGTTTCTATTTGCTCGTTTGCCGCATATATTTGGGCATACGATCGACACTCGAATAGTCAAGTGACAAGACTTTCGCCTTTAATGGCAAACACCTCATCGATTTTCAAATTGTTTGTTTGTTTTCATGCGTCTCGACATTATAATCGCCTCTCGTCTGCATAAGCGTCGATAATCACGTTGGCTTATACTCCAACGGTCTGCTGAAACGTCTCTTTCTTCATATTTTTTCATCTATAGGGAATTTTAAAAAACCTATTTCATGTTATTATAATTATAATCTCATCACTCAAATGTCACCGATTTCTGCTAGCACTTACGTATTTGCGTTTCGTATTATTGATTTGAGATGCTTTTGGTATCATTATCACATCAACCGTAAAACAGACTTAAGAAATAAATATTTTTTATGTACGAGCTCGGTATTCAGATATCATTTTAAGACCCAACCGAAAAATCCCTAGCATACCCAATTATGACCATTATCCATTTGAAAATATTCACTTGCGCTAATTTTATAATATATTATTTAGTAATATTTTCATGTCGTTACATTGACAACGATAATATATTTCCGTTTAAAACATTTAATAATAATCATAACTATTATTATTACATTATATATACCATTGCAAAAACGTACATTATAACAATTATCGTGATACGCTGTTCGACTTTTGCCTTCGTCCATTTTTTTTCGCTTATAACCTTGTGAAAATCGGTTTTTTTTCGCTCCATCGAGTAATTAATTATTTTTATCTATTTAATCGGTTTCTCAATTCACGCACTTGGAAAACAAACCTATTATGCTGACGATGTACGCACATTCAATACATAGGGCGTACATAATTTATTATTGATCGTTTAAACTTGACGATGCGTAGGAAATGAAAACAAGCCAATTTGTCGGCCGTTTGCGGTAACTCCACATCACTTTACATATGTCGGACGTAGGTGAGTGGTTGTTCAATTTAATAGGACGTACCCATCACACCAACGATCTTGTGTTCTGATAAAGACGTGTACAGACGTACGATTATAATAGTGTTAATAATTAATAAAAATATTGATTTTATCGACACCGAGCAGCAGATTCATTCACGAAAACTGTAAAAAAAAAAACCCACCGCCATTACCATACAATAACAATAATAATAATTATAATAATTATGAATTGTGTAACGGCGAACTCGGCGTAGTAATAATAGTAGCAGTAGTAGTAGTAGTAGTATTAGTAGTAGTAGTAGTAGCGGAAAAAAAAAATCGAGAGTAGCAGAGCTATACAGTGCATATTCAATTATTATAATCGGTATACGCGATAACGAACAATCCAAGTATTATGTTATTGTTATAATAATAACATTATAATTATTGTGATATTCTGATAAATCACTGTCGTCGACAGCGATGCATTATAAAAACAATTACCGCGGTGTATTATTTATTACTATACAATATGATATTATTATTGTTCTAATGTGACATTAAGTATAGTGTGTACTACAATAGCATAATGTACAATTATTGTTGTCGTTGGCCGTCGCGTCGTATAATGCTATAATGATATACAACATCGTAACGCGCCTTTGTAATATCATTATGTAATACAGGTAGGTGTTACAAAAATAATAAAAATATTAAACCAATCACCGCGCAATAATCAGCATAATAATAATACGTCTCAATAGACTTTTCACGACGGCCGACGATATACTCGTTCGTAATGGAGCATTAATCGGGAGCACATGGGTGATCACCTCATGTGGTTTACAAAAAAAAAAAATGTATATAAGTACTTTTAGAACCGATAGGAATGGGCTTCGATAGAGTTTTGTTAATTGACGGCGTTGTGTAAAAACTCTGTGATTAAAAATGATAAAACACAATAAATATATAAGTTTATGGTTCATTGATCGTCAATATTAAACGATCGAGATAATATACCTACATATTAAATATTATCGATGCGTAATAAAACAATAATAAAATTTAATAACGAAAAATAAAAACTGATTAAAAATACGTCGAATCATCGTCCGCGCAATTCATATCGTTCTATTTGGCTTTATTTCTGTGTTATTAATTGCGAGATACGTTTGTCGCGTCGTGTTCCGATCTGTTGGCGAAAAATCCAATACATCGTGTAAGTACCAAGAGTTATTACGACGGCGGCACGGTCGCCTAAAAAATCGGGTCTAAGTTTTATGTCGCACGATGACGAGATCATCCGCAAACTATTCGATACGAAAAAAATACGATTAAAACCACGACCCCGCTGACGATATCGTCGTGACGATAATCGAAATATTAAAATAAATAAGATATACAACTTAACGTTTGTGCAAACCGTCCTGACAACGTTTACCTACACGGTTAGGTCGCGGTATTATTATTTATGTATCGAGTCGTCGCACGTAAACGCACGGCCAACAGTATAATACAATAATAATATTTTTTAATTATTATCAAATTTACAGGCGAACGCGCGCGGTAGGTCTTGGACAAAAAGGAGTGGCGGCGGTAGTCGTGCGGTCTGCCAGAAGGAATGGTATAGTGGCGGCGGCGGCGGCGGTGGTGTCCGTCGCACGTGCACACGTACCTGTACGTCCCTATTCCGCGCGCAAGTGTGTGTGTGTGTGTGTGTGTGTGTGTGCGCGCGCAAACGCGTGTAAACTCGTGTGTGTGCGTGTGAGTACATTACAATAATATACACGCGCGCGCGCACACGCACACGCGAGGAGCGCCCGCCGCGTAATAATATAATACGGTTGAAAAATGCCTATGGCCTGGCAGCTGGCCGGCTGCATCGTCATCCGTGTCCGCCGCCGCGTGTGTGGGAACGTCGCGCTGTCCCGAGTTCCCACGGGCCGCGCGCCTATAAAACGCCCCACCCGGCGCCCGGCACACCGCATTCCGACACCGACCGCTGGCACGCAAACAACTCTCGCGCTCTGCGTTCAGTTCTATTGCTACTGCCGTTGCTGCTGCTGTTGCTGCTGTCGTCGACGATCGATCACGATAATAATATTATATTATTATTATTGTTGTTGTTGTGATTATTATAACACGGTTTTTAAATTTTTGTTGTCTTGAAAATTCTCGTAAACCGTTCAGTGCGATTTCGTTTTGGATTTACGAAAGTCCGTTTATCGATATTTTATTGATACTTACGTTCATTTCCGCGTGTGTTTCGTATACCGACCGCCAACAATCATGTCTTCGGTCGCCACTGAAATGCAACAACCCGTCTCCAGGACTTACCAGTACAGAAAGGTAAATACGATTTTTCTACTCTATATCGTTACGATTATTGTTGTCGACGATTTTCGTTTATCGTTTTTTTTCTCGTTTCTCGTATTTTCGCCGGAGATTTAAACGCTTTAAATTTCGAAAGAGTCAATTTTTTTTTATTTTTTTCCCATCTTAAAAGATTTCTTAACACACAAAATAAAATGTAACGCTTCAGTTTTAATAAACAAAATTTTTTAAATAAAAATGATCTTAAAAACGCTGCATTATTATTTATTCGTCAGTTGAAAAATAAATTATCGGCGCGATCGTCGAGTGTGAGATATTTAATGATATAGAAAAAAAATTTTAATTTTAATCAAGAAAAAAAAAATTAAAAAAAATTACTTTTAGTTATTATTTGAAATAACGGTCGGCGACGTTAGAGAAATCGTGTTCTATTGTATTCCCGGTGGACCGCGGCGGCGTACGTGTATAGGCAACACAACGCTCGCTCGCGCGCTCGGCGCGTAAAACCGAACAGTCGTCGCTCCCGAAATTTCTTATTATTTATTAATAATATTATTATATCGCATAATGCTTTTTACGAGTAATTTAACTAACGGATTTTTTCAATTTTTTTTGTTCAGGTCATGAAACCAATGTTGGAACGCAAACGCCGCGCCCGCATCAACCGGTGCTTGGACGAGCTCAAGGAATTGATGGTGGTCGCCCTTCAGTCCGAGGGCGAGAACGTCAGCAAACTGGAAAAGGCCGACATACTCGAACTAACGGTCCGGCACTTGCACAAGCTGCGCCGCCAACAACGGCTCTCCGGCAACCCGGTAACCGAGATGGACCGATTCCGTGCAGGATACACGCGCTGCGCCTCCGAGGTGTCCCGGTGCCTGGCCGCCACTCCCGGCCTTGACGTCACCCTGGGCGCCAACCTCATGACACACCTGGGCCACCGACTCAACTCCATCCAACCGACCGGACCGGCGGCGGCCGTGACCACATCGCCGGCCACGCCGTTGACGCTAAACACCGACTCGTCCTCGTCGTCGGTGTCCTCGTCGTCCTCGTCCTCGGCGTCGTCGTCCGCGTCGTCGTCGTGCTCGTCACCACCGCCACCCCCGTCGCCTACCGGCAGCACCACCTCGTCGTATCCGATGCCACTGACGCCCAACTCGATGGTGGGCACCGGATGCACCACGGACTCCACTTCCGCGGGACTCCTGCAAGTCATCGACATGTCCCTGAAAAATGACAACGCCTCCGTGTGGAGACCTTGGTAAATTATTGATCACCGTGTAATCCAAACACACACTCGCACACATGCGTGCGTCCGCGACATTACCAATTATTATAGATTATTATTATTTGTCTCTCGATTTGATATTATTATATTTTTTAATTTTTTTTTTTTTTTTTGTTATTGCTTTCACTTTATATTGTATCGTTTTCTTGTTAAGTGTTATACATTCTCCGGAAAAATCAACCAAACTCCTGTATAACGGGACGTGGACGCAAACGGGTTTTATCGAACTTTTTACGCTTATATGAACGAAAAGAATTTAACCTCCTATGTACGCTATATTACGATAATATTATTATCTATTTTGTGTAGTTTTTGATAAATTATTATAAGGCATTTTTTTATTCGCACGCGTTCATATAATTACTATATATAAAAATATATTTATAAACATGTTTAATCTTTTTTTAATTTTTAAAAATATGACCCTGTGATATACCATTGTTTAAATATAGACTTATAATATATTATTATATTATGACGAATATATAAAAAAAAATGAAAAAATGGTATAAATATATTTTGTTCTTGTATATTATAATATTATAAAATATTGTAATCGGTAGTCGCCTACCTCATCATATCATTATATGTGTATAGTATATCTTTTAATATGATTATTTATTATTTATATTTGTGACAAAATACTGCATACACGCATAACAATAATATTATAATGTGCGTGTATAGTTATTTTTTTTATATAGACTGTGATATAATGATATAATATGTTTTAGTAAATACTATGATTATTTACCCATAATACCTGTTTGTTATTATTTTTGAAGTCGTAACCATTCCTATTCATCTGTATATGCATATACAAAATATAATAAGTAAATATAAAAATTTAAATTATATGGTACATTGGTACGTTTATCGAAGCAGTTAACTATTAAATATATTATTATAAGCAGTGTTTGGTTAACTCTGTTTTAGAATACTAAGCGAATATACAGCGCACGTTTTTTAGGTATAATCTGCAAAATTCGGTGTTTTTTGTACTCAACAGTCAACAGCGTGTATTAGTAAAATAAATGGCCAAGTCGACCAGATCAATATTATTAGAATATATTTTCTTTCTCATATTCTGTACAGTGTTCATTAGAAATGATTAGTAATTACATTAAATATTAAACACAGATGTGTTGTGTGCTAGCGAAAACTTATTCGATTCGGAATAATTTAATTCGTTTACGTTCCTCCACCGTCGTCGTTCTTATTGTGTACTATTATTGAATATAGTAATTATCGTAGTATGAACACATAAATATTTAATCGGAATTGTTAGCAAGTTAGATTTTTAATAAAGGCCGTAGTATTTATGTTGCTGGCGTTGTGTGCTTATTATTGTGGATTTGCTGTACAGTTATTTAAAGTATAAACAAAAAATTATTAAAATATGTATACGATAACTTTTTAATAATAACTGTCAATAACCCGATGATAAAATAGTGGTTTATAATTTATTAAAAATATTTAAACCAAACACAGACAACTGAATTGGGTTTCGGTTTCTTTTGAACAGTTTTGAAAAACAATGATATTATTTTCATAAATCAATTCATTAAATTTTATTAGTGTAAAAAATGCGTACGATAAACACGTCATATCTATAATTTATCTTCCATCGAGAAATAATTTTAGAGGCGGTGAAAATAATGGATACGAATTTTTTAGTACGTATATATATATTATAATATGGATAATAATTATTGTAAAAAACAAAACCGAAATATAATGAGAAAAAAGTGTTTATCGTGTTCGTTAAATTTGTACGCATCATATATTATACGAATAAATAATATTAAAACTTGATTTTTACACCGTATATTATAATATAAGATTTTAAATTAAAACGAAATAATATATTTTTAATCGAGTGCATAAATAAAGTCTTGCGTTGGTGTAGTGTAGCGCATATTATGTTCAAACATACCGACTCCTTTAATATTTATAGGATAACTGTCTGCAATTGCAAATTTTCGCAATCCACCGTCATTGCTCGCGGATACAAGCGATGGCCACTTCTCAATCGATATAATATTATATGACACATAATATATTATTTATTATAAGATTCAAGATGATTATTGGAAAGTACCTAATCACAGAAATATTTACAAAGATCAAAAATATATTGTATTTAAAAAAAAAGAGAGAAACACGACTGTTGTACGAAATTGTGCTCTATATGTACTCAGATATAAGTTGATTATTTATAAATACCAAAGCAAGTATTTAAGTAATTATTTATACATGATATCTTATATTTAACCAATTCTCCAGAAACGTATTAACTCTTAGGATTTTTTTTTTTTTATAAATCATTTGAAATCATTAAAATATTTAAAAATAGGTAATTATTTTTCTTATTCTTACCTAATCTATCGTCATCATATAAAAGTTATTACTTTTTGAATAGCTGGATTTATGTTTTATTTCATATTCTTAACTACTAAATAAAAATAATCTCAAGTAGAACATTTTATTCTGAGAATTTCAATACATTAAAATCGAATTTCAAAAGAGAACTTAAGTAATTATGTTATCATAAAATATTTTAATTTATAGGTAAGCACCTATCTAAAGTTTTGATTAACAAATTAGAAATATATACAATAGACACCGCAAAATGTTTGTAACTATACTTGCTACATTCATCTAAACTTAAAATATTTATAACTTATTACTAATTCACTAATCCATAGAAAATCGAGTTTTATAAATAAAAATTTCCAAAAAAATATTTTATTTTGGATTATGAAATTAATAAAGTATATTATACCGATCAAACAAATAAAAAACTCGATGGAAAATAATAAAAATAAAATATATCTTTTAATGTAATTTTGTATTTTTTCAAGAACCTGTGTTATAAAAAAAAAAAAAATCCAAACACGTAAATACTTTTAAAACCTTAAAAATATCACCTTATTATACGGTTGTACCTATTATATTTAACTGTTAAACATATAAATATACCTATACTGTCACAAGCTATTTTCAAAATCTCCAGAATACTGATATTTTGAAAATAAACATTAATAATTATGAATTATGAATTATGTTAGTATCATGTGACCGCTTAAAATTTAATTAATAATAATTGAAAATTAAAATCAAAAAGACGCAAATTCCGACAAGATTTTCCGATACTCAATATTACAATATATTTAAACCGTTTAATTGTTTTAATTTCCGCTATCTCCATATACGTGTATAATATATAATATAGTATTATTTGTATTGAGTATTTAATATATTAATATGTATGTATATATTATACTATGCTACACAAACATACTATGGTTTTATTATTGACGTGAAATGTGTATAGTAGTATAGTAATATTTACTTACATATAGTGACATACTATAATATATAATTGCAGGTTTTAATAATTATTTTAGTCTAAGACGGTTGTGTGCGGTCTCAGACACTAAGTATTATGTAAGCACCTACTTCGTAGACATCAAACTAGTAGGTATAAATGCAGTATAGGTGGTATACTTTTATAAATATTGTACAAATATTAAAAGACTCATTGTGTACTTGTGTACAAATACGTTACGATAAATATATATATATGTATGTGTGTGTTTATGTATGTATATGTATCTACACCTGCAGCACATTTTGACAACGTGAACATTCAAAATTATCCTTAAACCTAAGTAAATTCGATTAACAGGAAACCGTCTATACTTATATAATAACACATTTGATATGTAAATGAATCCAATCTTAATTGCTGTGTGTTTTATGTACGTAAATAACGCACTTAACGTGTTTTATCGACATACCTATATAATTCATTATCCACCGATACCTATAAGTTACAACACACCACGTGCATGCACCTATAGGTACTTTTGTCGCAATTCGATTGGCCAAAGAACCAAAGAACTTCAAAACGTCAATCTAATACCTTAATAAAACAACGTTAAAACCAATCCGGAGTATTTTTCGACGAATCAAAAATAACCGATAAACTCGAACTTCAAAAAAAATAGGTAATTAGTTTGACAAACTACTTAAAAATACCTGTGGCAATTAGCCACACCGCACGTCAGCCCAATAACAATATTTATAACTTTGTATATTATGTACATGTATAAATATAATAATAAATGAAATTGTACAATTTGAAGTATTTGATCCAACATGTTTTATCAATAATATACTACCAATACTTATATAATAATTAATATGTATTATATAAATTATTTTAATTGAACAATATTGTATTTAAAAACGCGGCAAGCACATTAATATGCAGGTATTATAATAATTATTATTATAGGTGCCTAATCCATATTTAAGTATGTATACTTAAAATTTTAATCCAGAAAACCTCGTCACAAAACTATGTGAAATAAATTGCGTATTTCATATTATGATTGTTCGATATGACTTGAATATATATGATTTATCATCAAATGTTAACGTATAATGGTGTGATATATATTGACCTATTCGCTATAAAAAGTGCATAATTGTGCATTACTATAAGTCAAATTTAACGACTTTAATAATCATATACTTTTTTTCGTCGTATTTTTAACGGCTTCCATGCTTCAGGCCACTACAAGTCGAATTCTACTTCATTGTTCGACATTAAAACCATATCGGCATAAACCATATGCGATTTGTGATTAAAAAAATAAGTTACATTTTAAGTTACAAAAACCCTAATTGCATCATGATATAAATTATAATTTAATATTTACTCATACATTATAATACAATACAATGAGATTAAACGACATATTATGACTGACCATGAAGTAGGTAGCACATTTTAAATCTTCTCAAAAAGTAAACGATGAACTTAACTCATTTTGGTTGTCAATAATATTCAATATTCATATTATAAAGTACCGCTATTACCATACTTTACTTTTGGTTATTATTATTTTTAGGTTTATCAAAGTGTGTAACTAACATTAACTTTTAACATGAATACGTAAACATAAACATACAAAGAAATTATTCATGGTTGACGTAAGACTTTCATATATTATTTGAAAAACTATCAATGTTTTTGAAAATATTTGTTTTACATATTTTTAAATCAATTGAATTGGATTGAAATACTCTGAATAATATTATACCTAGGTTGACTGACCTTCAAAATATGAAATCAAAAATGTATATCCTCACTTAATAGAGAAAAAACCTTAAACTACGAATGACTTTATTATGGCTTAAAATGATATAAAAGATGTTTTTTCATAAACGATAGAATTTTCTGAAATATTGGGTGTCTTACGTTAAATGAATCACTCTGTAGATATATAAGTACATAAAGTATATATATATACTATGTTTAGTCACAAAAATTATGTGGATTCAAGAATTAAGGTATAATAAGTGATCACAATTGCATGGATAACGAAACGTGTGTTGACGGATAACAAATATTATATTAGATAACTAAATATTCATAAAACCCACGGGTAAGCTCCAAAAATACGCCATCGTTAGTTTTTTGAGGACTGAAAGTACTTAAACATTTGTATATCCTTCTTTTTATAGTATTATTGGAGATATTGGGTCACAGCCTATATAATAATCATACATATTGTATAATAAGGTATAAAAAAAGTAATATAAAACGTTAAAAAATGTATTTAATTTAAATGCTATCGACCTCATCTCGCGTAGTCACCTAAACACCTCTGATGTTTATATATTATTAAAATTGTTTTTAGTGTTATTCGATCATTGTGAAGCTACGGAATAAGATCAATTATCTCTACAATTCGAGCTCTATAAATCATAGAAATGATTATACAAGTAACGAGTTTTCTTATGTTTCTTACAATAAACAAATAGCCAAATTGACTCTAGACTAGCATCATCCAGATAGTCTCGACGAGTTAGTTAAAGTATCGTGCAAACCTCGATGGTTCGTCTTCCGTAAGATAACGGTAGTAAACCGACCGAGCTTAGATCGTCCAACGTCAACAGCTCTTTTCACGTTCACCTGCGTGTCTTTGGTGAGTTTAAGACCAGCAAATAATACGACTTATTTACGTACAACCGCTTTATGTGTAAACAATTTGACAATAATTGCAAATTGAAAGTATATAGTAGCATCAAAGACCATTGTTTTTGGGTGAGCCACGTAATCGTTACAAAAAAGCTTAGAATTTATTTTGATTATGAAGATAATTTTTATCAGATAAAATTTGGTATATTACAAAAAATAAACCTAAATAATAACTAATAACTATCAAATTTAAACTTTTATAAAAATGTTATCAATAAGCTAACTAGACTTCCGCTGCAGTCGGTAAATAATGTCGTTTACCTTTTCTTTTTTTCTTTTTTGTGTATGTCTTTTTGGTATAGTGAAAGTCATCACTATTCCCATCGGTCTGGTAAATCTGTACCGACCACCTCGGCAATAAGACGCGGATGGATAACCATTCGAATACGTTCTGGATATATTTTGTTGGCTATGTTAATAGCTTGTTTGTCCAATTCCGGCTGGTTTTTCACTTGACTGCATACGTCTCTAAATGATGAAATTATAGTTAATTAGACGTAAATGTTTTACAAGTATAATAGTTCGATGACCGTTTAATACGTACTTATCGATACAAAATTTAGCCATAGGTCTCAAACTTCCGTCCAATCGACTGTGCTCGTACCAACGAAATTCGTTGATCGCACGTGACATTTGCTCTGACATTAACCCACGACATTTTTGTTCCATAGGACTTCTACAAGTAACGATAAGTGATATTGTGAAATTATTTATTGTATAGACTTACAGATCGGATTCACTAGTATTCCATTTCGGTATTTTCCACGGTTTACCTTCGCTATATTTTGATAGAGCACAAAATACATAATATTAAAGAGCGGATTCAAGAAGATTAAACAGTATAATCGTGGGGACACATACTCTGGTAAGAAGACCGGCAAATCCCAGACTTTTTTGAGGTTTTTTTGCACAATTTTAGAGGCATCATCCGCCCGAGCAATAGGCGGACAGTTGGTCGTCAACGCCTTCTCCCACCGGGAAGCCGAACGACTGTGCACCGGAAACCGGACGAAGTCGGGCAAACGCCAAGTATTCACTGTGTAATCGGACTTAGCATAAAATACTTGCACGCAACGGTCATCGGCAAACGCTGTGGCAACGCTGGTCATGTCTGATGACACGGCAGCAGTAGACGAGCAAACAGTTCGACGACGACCGCAATGGCGACCTTGCGAAGTTCTACAGTTGGTTTCGTCGTCACTGTCCGAGTCCGAGTCGAAGTTTACTAGCATGTCGTCGATCAACTCTCTGAGCTACACGCACGATTTTTCATCATGAATTATCATCATATTATTTGATGATAACTAAAAGTTATTAACCCAAGCTCTAAACTTGTTTTTCATTTTTGAACATCGTAACCACGAAAGCTTAAATATAAATTACAAAACTGCAATCGAAAATATTTCCAAACACCGTTCACATAAACTAAAATATCAAAAACCGTTCAAGTTGGAAAAAAATAAAATTGTTGTTCTCACGTTTAGTTTCTTACATTACTTTAGTACAAAAACATACTTCAAACTCTTAAGCCTCGTTTAAATACCTAGTCAGATTTCAACATGTTTTTATTTTTTGTAAGTTAACTTTTTTATAAGTTGCAATAAAAAACGATTTTTTTAAATTCTTTGGAGTTTCAATAAAGTTTAAATAATCACAAATTTTTGAGTATTTTTCTAGTGCTAGGGTTAATAAAATAATTATTATTTATATACTGAACGCTGTAAACACTAAATGTGAAATTTCAAAATGAACTAAAAGTCTAATTTTAGACGACTTAGTACGAATTCAAGTTTCAATCAATAAACTTTTTTACTGATTATCTTTTTTAATTAATCGTCCAAATATCGAAATATTTATGTATTATATTATATTTCACTGGTATGCAAGTTAAGTACTCACATGATTTGGAGTGTTGACTAGATACGGCAAATATTTTGGGGCCGAGTGTCTAAATAATTTCATGTTACCGCGAGAGTGCTGAAGCGACACCAGCATCAACTTAATGATTCCGCATTTTAACGATTTGTCACGTTCCTTGTCACATTTGCACAACCAAGTCGAAATCGCTCGTTGATCTACAGAATACGAATAACGCGTTCGTATAAAAACAGAATATTATAATATTATCATTGTTGAACTGTAAGCGTAAGAATTGTATTGTATCTGCTGTACCCGAAATGTTATTCAATTCAATAATGTTTTTTTTGACCAACTTTCGGAAAAACTGATAATCGTTTTCCAAATCTTCCGATATCTGAGCGTTCCGAAGTGTTTGATCTTTGGAGATACCGGGTAGTTGTCTCTCTCTATGAATGTTTTCTGATGCTTCATTGAGCTGTTCAGCCATAATATTTAACCATCGAATTAAAATAAGAGTTGGTCTTCAAATAAAATGAGATTTTGAACTGTATATAATATATCGATCCGTTAACAGTCGTTATTTATCATGTGTTTGGCTTGTTGTGGGGAAACGCATTTTATATGCGCGAATGCGAATCATAATATTAATATTTTGTCTTTAGCCTGCAACATTATTTAACACTAAAACAATACTACTATAAAGTTTTCAACGATCACGTTTTAATATAATCCATTGATTTACTATTATTAAAATTTAAATTATGATGATTAATAAAAAAAAAAAAAAAACTATACAAAATTTTACTAAAATAACAATTTATAAAAAGTACATAATTATGTATAGGTTAAATATACTTTCACTAACATCAGTTGTCATAATTACTTCATGTCAAGTAAATTAATTTCCAAAAAAAATTTCAAAAATATTCTGTCGTTTTACTATCATAGCTATAATTGTAATGTAGTCGAAAAAACCCTATTACAATAAAAGTTATCTAAAGAAAGACTTTAATTCCTTATGGATAAATTTTCCGTAGCTTAAGGTTTGAGCCACTTGTGCAAAAGGTTTCTATCGGTAAAAAAACTTATTTAATTCATAAATTTAGCTTAATTATTAATGTATTTTAAATTGTACTTTAATATTTCTATCCATATTAAAACATTATTTAAAATAGAAATATCAAAGGATGGCCATAAATAATTGTTGACTTGAGTTCGCACAAGTTGATGGTAACTGTTGAACTGTCTACACTGTAGACTCTACAATGTATAATTTCGACGTAATCAAATATACAAATTTTTTATTATTCGATTAAATATATTTTTATTTAGTGAATGATTATGATATTGAACGTAAAAAATATAAAAATAACATTATTTTGTTAGTGATCATTTTTTAAACATTTAATATCATCTCGGGGCTATCTAGAAGATTTCATCACATTTAAATTATTCCTACATTTTAAAAATCAAAAAATCTTTGTTTTAATTATTATATATAGTTTAATCAAGTATTGAGTTAATTGAGTAAATTAAGAAGGGTATATCGGTATGAAAACTTACCGTATTCCATATACTACTCAGTGTGTATTATATATGTACTCGTATAAATAATAATTGTAACTTAAATCAATGCTCTCGTTTACTAAAATTATAAAATATATAATAAAAATTTTAAAATACTTTTATATTATAAATTTGTGATGAATATTTTAAGTTTATAAAAATGCTGTTAATAGATTTACTGCTATTATACTTTTAAGTTTTAATATTACATAATATTACGTGACATATTTGGGCAAGACGGCGCTTTATATAGGCAATTTAGGGGCACCTTATATCTTATTTTATACAATATTATTTTTGTTTTTTTTTAAGTATTAATATACATTATTTTTTACTGAATATTATAATCATGTGTAGATCACAAAGTTAACTATTTCATATAATATATATTATATACGTAATAATTAATTACGAAAACTTAAAAAGTATGCCTTTTATCTACTAAACAAAATATCGTCAACGTTTCCGTTAAAACAATTTATTCACTACCTAACAACTATTAAAAGCTGTTGTGCAGTAAGTTAATTAAAAATTCTATAAAATACTGAAAACAGTACATAATATATGTTAATAAAATATTTTATTTTAGCGATAATAATAGAATTCTGTGTCAGCGCCAAAGTCGTAAGTTGGTCGAATACGCAAAATATTTATAAAAATAAAATCATATTTTAAGTAACATATAATTTTTTAAGACAATTAAACTTCGTGTTTTTTATATTCAACAATATAATTACAAAATATTAAAAAGTATTTACCTACACTCAATTCAGCGAGAGAGTATAGTAATTTTCAGTAAAACTCATTTCTCCCCATTACAATATGAAACAGCTATAGGTCCTCCTATGTACCACCAGTTGCTCTTGAATGATAAATCGACAGATATATAATTGGACGGAGTATCCGTCCAAAATTTCTGTCAATTGTTTACGCAAAGTGCTACTATTCTTATGATATTCTCACTTATCTATTTCAATTTAAAAAAATGACGTAATAAATATTATTATTTAAAAAAATAAAACTATTATTCATATTTACTTTTTAGTTTTTACAATTTTACAATTTGTTGTAAATATTTATAATTATTGTGTTAAGTATTCTTATGATATAACTTTAAAAAAATATTTTTTGATAAAATATAATACAGAAATATTTTTTAAAAAAATGTGGTCAATACCTCATTTGATGATAACAAGTATATTAGTAGAGTTTACGCGCGATGTATGGGAGCGTATAGAACCGCGTTAACCATGGTGCAAAAGGAACATTTTCTCCAGACAGAAAATTTTTTAAAGCAAAAAAGATTTAAACTACCTATTTGAAAAATAAAATGAAACGTTTTTTTTATAAATATTTCCTTTTTAGTTCAATACCAAAGAAAATTTTTAAAAATAATTTGTAATCATTTCAATATTAACTTAGTATTTTTCAATAAAAAAACTACTTATAATATTGTAAATTTTCTAATTCCTATAATAAGTATTGAACGATATGCGTAATTAGACGAATCACATATTCACGTCTGATGGTGTGCTTACCTACATGAAGTTTCAAAATTCATAATTTATTTCTTCACCTAGATATCGCATAAAACATGGTTTTTGGGGGCCTTTTCTTTTAAAATTTTCAAAAATCATATCAATGGTTATATAAAAAGGTAGAGCGACAGACCACGCCATATTAGTTCGAAACCCGCATTATGATGATAATATGATCGCGTCTCATAGTTTTCAATTACTATTCGATTTAAAATTCATAGAGTATAAGAGTATACCTACTATAAGCTACTATTGAGGGGTATCATTTTTCACAACACTCGAATGATATACTTCTTCCCTGGTTTAACAAGTCATTGGGAAATTTTAGAAAAATATCTTGATAAAAGTTCAGATTCGTTAACAATAAAAAAATCTGTGTAAAACATAGTTTATACTGGATATTATCAAGATAATTTATGTATTTTGAGTAATTACAAGACTATAATATAATATAAAAATATCTAGGTTAGGTATTTAATACCTACAGTATTATTTTATTTAGTATCTATAATTATTTGTTTTTTAGTTAAACAAAAAAAAAAACAAAACAAAATCGATTTTAAATAACATGTATTAATTTCGCATTTTATAAATACCTCATTAGTCAAAACAGTTTGGTTTAGTAATGATCTATCTGTTTAATTATAATTTATAAAATTACCTGTAAAAATTAGCCTTTTTTAATGCATTGTAACGAACTGTTATGGATCCGTTTGTTTCCTTCATATCCGAACCCCATTTGTATGTCTTACCTTTATTAGTAAATTCTTTTGGACCGTATAAACATATTTCAAGTACCATATCGTCAAATTTTTGAAGACAGACCTCTACATAAATGATGATGATTTAATCTGTTTGGAAAAACCAAAGTTTCTGAAAAATTAAAACATTTTTATTTGTTGTCTCGTTAGTCGTTATGAAACTTTTTTTCATGTATTTTGGCGATTCAGATAAGATAATAAATATACCACAATGAATTATTAAGAGAATTCTATATGAAAAATATTTTTAAGCTTATTATTTATTGATTTGAAAACCAAAAATAAAACAATCATTTATAGTATTTGACTGTTATCAAGGTTTTATTTATATTATCGTAATTATGATTTATTTTTTAAATTTGTTTAATTTTGTCTGACGCAATCGCACATAGTTCGGAAGTAGAATATATTTAAATTATCCTTTTTCCATTGATCACACTGGCCAAGCATGATTACTAACGATACATTTTCACCAGATCTTTAAGCTAGGTAGTCAGCAAGATGATATAACTGGGCTATGGAGTTGTCTGTTTACAGCGTGGCAGCAGTTATTAACAGTGCTTGATTTGGAAAAAAAATAGATGGGGGACTCATTGGATGTTTGATAAACGAGCGTTCCACACAAAATTAACCGTCACATTACCGTGGGGGCAAATAGAAGGGGTACGCTAAAAAAAAATTAAAAAAGAAGGAGGACTCCGTCCCCCCCAAATCAAGCACTGATTATTAAAATTTAAAATTATAAGAACTTCATAAAAAATAATACTTCAACAATAAAAATGTTGAACGATTGATTGAATCCCTTAAAAAAGTATGTTCTTAAATCAATACCCGAGTATAAAAGCATTTTAATCTATTTAATTTATTCAGTTTATTGTACCACAATCTAATGTTCCTTAGTTAATTTATTTTTTCATACATCTAGCGTTTTATTTGTATAATAATATTATTGCATTCATCGTTTTTGACATCGATAGACATACTATCGTAATATATATTATAGCTGATTAAATTTATGATTTAATATGTTCTGTTTATATTGGGCGTAACGATTGCGGAATGTGTAAACACTTAACCTCAGCCCGTCCATTAACAATTATCACATACAGAAGACTCCTACATCATTATTATTTATTCGAAGAGAAATAAAAACAATAAACAAACTTACCGAAATTTTACCCCTTCTTCGTTAATGGCCGGTCGAAAAATGATGTTTTAGTTTAAATAGAAAGTGTGATAACGGTGCAAAAGAGTTGCTACGGAGTACGGACCAAACTTTAAACGCCACTGCATTGCCATCCACCCATCAGTTAACGATTCGAAGGGAGGTGGACATTATGAACTGTTGAACACATACTTCGAATTCAAAAAATCGAGACTGTCATATAATATATAAAAAGAAGAGAGAGTATACTTTTTATTTTGAAAACTTATCACACAAATCAATATCATCAATTTGAAACATTCGACAATATAAATTTAGGCTGATTATTGAAACATTGTCAGTTAATGTATAATTATTGATAGGTATTTATCCATCATAATGTTATAGAGTAGGTATAGACTATTATTTTTATCGAAATAAGGCTATTATTGAATAAGGATGAAATAGAAATTAATATTACTTAACAGTTTTTTGGTTTACATATTTTTATTGGTATGCTATGTTAATTGTCCATGTATATTATTGGTCCTTAAAATATCAAAATTTCGGTTAAGAATGATTATTTGTTACAATATTACTTATGGTTTAAACTTTAAACTTACAGATAGATCATATCTCATTAACCGTCTCAACCATTAGCCTTAACTAAAAAATCATTGTCATAGCCATCAAAAAATATCAAAGGATCTCATTCATTAAATATCGTTTATGTTAATTGAATAAAAATAATATTCGAATTGTAATTAATAAAAATGAGTATACTGTCAAAATTGAATATTACAGACTTCATAATTTAATATTACAAGAATAAAGTGCATGATATACACAAACATATAGAGTATGGTGTATTAGTGGTGTTACACATAAAATTAGTCCTTGAAAAATACATTCATTAAGAGTGTATGGTATTGAATTATACATACACCACAAGTTTATTAAAATTTACAATACCTAAAATACATGGATATATATTTATTTTTTTAATATTGTTATTGTAATGTTTGTTACTTCAAAATCATAAAAAGATCAGTTTACATAAACTAATTAAAATTAATGACTAAAAACTAATTAATTAATTTGTGTTAGTTTATAATTAGTTTAACTGCTTTAGGTATTTATCAAATAACAATAAATTTTCTTTATTAAACTTCAATACTTTGTTTTATATCACTATAGCATCCCTTACGAAGCAAATGATATTAAAAGCTATAGAGGATATGTACATGTATAAATTAAAATTGTATCATAAAAGAAAAAACAGTCATAATTGTCATTATTACAGAAAAAATATTTTTATGCATAAATATTTTACCACTAATAATTCAATTACAAATACTCAGTGGAGTTTTATTCATAAGTCAGTTTCCAATAGAAATTTTAAGTAAGATTTTTATGAAGATTACAACATCAATTTGAGAATTTAATAACTTAATTATTTTAATACCTATCTATTCATCATTAGTATTCTTTATATAGAAACCAATATCATATATATTTACTCTCAATAGATATAAAGGTCTAATTGTACATTTCAAATAGAGACAACTGAACAAGAATGAAAAGCACTACCTAAAATATTTAATAGAAAAAAAAAATAAAATATAAAAATAATAATATCAGTTATATATATTAAATATAATGTTTTAAAAAAAACATTGAATATTTTCATACAACCAATCAAAAAGAATATAATCATATGAATCTGAGAAACAAAAAAGCACATTTAACTGTACTGTTTGTTAACTACAATTCAGAATATAAAAACTAATACACATTTATTTATACATGCATTACACGTTTATAAATTCTCATATTTATAACTATTTCGCAATGTACATTTATGGACGATGGTCACCTATTTAGGTTTATAAAGCTGGCATACAGCAATTTGTTATTGACCAATTACTTTTAAATATTTAATCAGAATAATCTTTTTTTCAATCCATAAACCACCACTGATTTTATAAATTACATAAAATAATTATTGTGAGGAGAATTCTTAAGATGTAATTAAAATTATTTTTTAAGAAAACATTTGAATAGTGAGTAGATTCTTAAATATTATTATTTATTACACTCATTATTTCTTTTTACTTTAATACCTTAAAATAAACTTAAAAATATAAATTTATTTCAAGTTAAACCCTATTAATGTGATTAATATAAACAATTATCTTAGCTTAAATTATATTAATAGAAATCTTTATTAATCAAGATTTATTTATAGTAAAAAAAAAAAAAGAGAGAAAATAAAGTTATGATTTATGAGTAATATTTATAAAAATATTGAAGCAGGAAACAAATATTAATCATTAAATTGTGATATACAATTTAAAATTATTTATTTATCTTCATATTTTTTTCCTTGATTTCATATTTCATGAGTATTATTTAAATACTACAGTATCCAACATAGAACCCAAACACTGAACAATGTTTCCAGACATTAAGTTATCAACTTTTTCTTCCAAATGCCTCTTAGGGTCTTGTTTGCCTACATTTTTGATGGCTAATTGTTCTGGTGTCATTTTATCCTCATCTTCCAAAGCCTAATAACAATTAAATGCAATACATTTAATTATTAGTAAATAAACTCAACTTCTTTTACCAGAAAATAGATACTTACTTTATTATAACTCTTAGCTAATTCTAGCATTTCTTTAACTGTTGTTCGGTTGGTATCACAGTGCTTTTCATAATCCTCAAGTGCCATTCCATCCATCCATGATTTTTTATGTAGATTCAGTAACATTTTTTGTTCAAGTTCATTTTTCCGGTAATTTATTGAAATGGAATAGTAATGACGATTAAGACCATGAATTAGAGCCTAAAATGGACAATAAGATGTTACAACTCACTTATAGTATTTTATAATCATATGCTATTTTTAAATTTCTCAACAATTAATATAAAAATAATAAATATTAATATTTTACTAACTTGAACTGAAGGTTTTTGTAAATGTCCTAAGTTGCTAGTAGTTTGTCTTGGCTCTTGACCAAGTACCATCATGTTGGGGTTAATTAAACGGAAGGCATCAATAACTACCTTTCCTAAATATCAAATAATTAAATTAAATATAGTAAAAAATAACATTACCAATAATTGAAAAGAACATACATGCTTTATTAAGTATAAGAGAATAACAAAGAAATTTTTTTTTAACAGTAATTTAATTTCTTTGTTTTTAATTTGAATTCATATTTGTTGTTTACATTTTATTAACACACAACATACCAAAATACATATCTAGCAATTCTTTTTATGTTGTTGGCATTAATATTAAAGTAAATTAACCTATTATGAAACTTAAAGGTAAATCAATTTCCTATACTCTTTTGTTGTATTTTTACAATATTTTAATTTTTAAGTAAAAGTATGTAAAATATTAATACTTAAAATTTTTTTTAAATTAAGGTTAGACGTAATATGATAATCAGATCTATTTTTACAATGAATCGTGTATCATGTTAGTTCAGTAAACATTAAATGAATCAATAGTTTGCTAAAGAGCCATTAAACATGATTTAATAATCCATAATTATTGATGAAGCTCAGATTCTATTGCAATAAAAATATATACAATTGATTTAAAAATCTATAACATTATGTTTAAGGAATATACAAATATAAATGTATACAAAATGGAAAATAAGAGAATAAAATATTATAAGTACTAACTATTAATTTATTTAAGCATATTACATTGGTATGTTATTTTGATATACTTAGAACATCATAACTCATAGGCATCTAAAGATCACCTTAAAGCCGCTATATAAAAGAAAAATATTGTTCAATGATAATGGAAATAGTGTGTTATGAGAAATATGTTACCAAAACGTATTTCTTATTTAGTTCTAAACAATGGACATTTAATTTTGGTTGTCTATGCATAATTATTATATTCTTTGTTTGATAGTTTTATAAAATTAAAGTATAAATAAAAAAAACAATTAAATATTAACATGTTATGTCCTTAATAATTTGAGAGCTACCTAAACATTGTTATGAAAAGAAGTTTGAACACCAATGATTAGTAGACATTTGTTATTATTTTTAATAAATAAATCAGTTGAATTCAAACAAATGATAACTTGTATTGAATTATAACTATTAGAATCAATAAAAACATATAACAAAAAATATATACTAATCGTTTAAAGTTAGAATTACTTTTTCATTTACATTTTTTTAAGCATATTTTAAGATATTAAATATTTATTTAATTCAAAATGAAATTTTTTAGAAGGATTAATAATCTGATTAAAAACAATTTTGACTAGGCAATAATTGTTCGTTGACTTTTACCTTAAACAATAATCAATTTTTTGTTTCTTTAAAACTTTAATTGTAAGTTGATCAAAGTAATTGAAAGTCGTTTGTCATTTCATAAAGAACATTTTAAAGTATTAAAGATAAAATGACAATTAAAAAAATTGCAGCACCTGAACTATATTAAATTACTTAACTGAGCCTAATAAATACAATTTTTAATCTATATTTATATTTATAAACATAAAAGCAAAATAAATTATACAAAACTTTACCTTTGACACTTTGAATGGGGTCAACTACAACAGCCACTGCTCTTTCAGAGAGAGCTTCAAAACTTTGTTGTGTATTAATATCTACACCAGACAACCAGCAACCAAACCCTGGATGTGAATGATACCATCCAACAACCATTTCCGGCCTGCCAGTTTGTTTCAACATGTCCAACATCTTTGCTTGAAATACTGGATCTACAGCTTCAACACTTACACCCTAAAACGATTAATAAACATCAAGTAAAAAAAAAAAAAAATCAATAAATCAATAATACACATTCTTACAGTTCCAGTTTGGGGCATTGCAAATACATCAATAACGCGTACGGTGTAATCGTCCACAAATTCACCAAGCATCAAGCCCATAACTTCCATAGGAACTCCAGCACGACCATGTTTTAACATTTTTAACAAGGCCAACGAAGATACATAAACTTGTTCAGCAGTATCTACAACAGGAGTATCAGCAGCAGGCGCCGACCCTTGTCCCAAAGGAATACCACCACCCAACCTCAATAGACGATCCATGACTTGAACTATTTGCAAAACAAAATCGAGTGAATTAAAAACAAAGATTTATTGTACATACATTTTTAAACAATTAACAAACTGAATGATATATGACATACCTGTATTATAGGTGATTATTACAAATTAAAAATTTACAAACTAATGTAAAATCATCAACAACCGTACTGTTATTTGTAGCTAGACATTCACTACTTTGAAGATACTTAGTACTTACAGGATATAGGATAGTATGTAAAGTTAGTGATGACTAGTGTATAATATGTATTCGAAAAATGATTAAGCGAATTTAAGTTTGACAACAAACTAATCACATAACCTAAAACAATATGGTAGCTCTGAAATTGAGGTTAGACCACGGTTAATAAAAAGTATAAAATACTAAAATCAAAATGATTGATAATACAATTGATAAAGATATCAAAATTTTTTTATCAAAGTTTCAGACTTTTAGAGTCAATTCAAAAATTTTGAATATTTATTATTTTGAAAGAACTAACTAGAAAGTGTAAACTAGAAATTAATAATTTGAAATACCCATAATGTTATAAATTTAAAATATTATATTATTTAAAAATACATTTTTAATCACCAGAATAATACTATTATATGCTGTAATGTTTGCATCGGCAGAAATTAAGGAAGAACGTAAATCTCGATATGGAGGAGGACCACACGGGTTGGGTAAGTACATTTTCTAATGAATTTTTCCTTAAACATTATACCTTTGAAAATAATTTCAGGAGATCCTGATAACTATACACTGAGAAAAATTGAACAAAATGTAGTAATACCAAAAATTGTCCGAGAAAGAGCAAAATATGAAAAATGTTCTGAAGAAAATAAAGGTAATTGCACTACGTCTAGGTTTATTATTCATTGGCAAAAATTAATAGTTTCAAACGTGTTTAGTGTTTGGAGATTGCTGTTTGAATACTGGATTCTGGATGTTCTATAAATGTAGATCAGAAATAAAGGTATTAAATGATTGCATGGCCAAGTGGTTTACAAATGAAGATTTTGTAAAAGAATGCCGAGATCAATATTTACAAGAACGAAGACAATACAGACTGACAGGAATTAAAAAAAATGAAGAAACACAAAAAATAAAAAGTTGAATATTTCAAAAAAACCTTAGATTAGAAAAAATGAGCTTTAAATAGTCATTAATTCTGTATATTTTTGTTTTTAGTCATACAATATATTATTTTTTTGTGTACATTTTACTCATATTAACAACGTTAAGGTTTTTTTCTGTTTTGAGATGGCACCCAACGTCTTGCTATAATGTCATTAACAGTGTACTGTGACAAATCGATTAGTATTTCTTTTTCATACGCAGGACCAAGAACTGTGCATATAAGCAAATCTTTACAAGCAGCTTCTATTGCTCGACCACATCCATACCATGAAGGCCACGATGGTAACAATTCACTATTTTGACCATTAGCACTAATCACAACCACATATGAAGAATGATAGTAAATAGGTGATGATTTGTACAATACTAAAAAAATATACCAATGAAAAAAAAATATATATATTATAATTTATGTTGTAAATGTTACCAAAATCTCCACCGTACTGTTGTCCAGGTTTAACAATCCATCCTTTTGATCTATAATAATGATAAGCTGCATAGTAATATGGAAAATTTTTTTTCAAACCATTAAATTCTTTCCAACATTCAACTATACTCATTAATGAGCCATTTTCATTTCGTATTTCCAAACATTCTAAAGTGTAACATAAAAAAAAAGCTTCTTCTAAAAGTAAAAAGTATGATAATTCATGTTGAACTCCAGACAAAATTAACAGTTGTTCATATTCTGTAGAACGACTTGATTTTAAATCTTTCCAATTATTATAAGTTGGCTTTTTAGCATCATCAGTTTTTTGGAATTTGATGTGTACATTTTTCTCATCTTCCTCATTTTGGTTATTGTGAGGAAAATCAAAAGGCACTAATTCCATTGCTTGCCAATTCTTTTTTTGTCTTAGCACTTGATTTTGTAGGGTTTTGTAGTCTATGAATTTGTCCTTGTCAATTATACCAAATTGTCCAAAACAACCCTAATGTCAAAAAATATTAATTCATACATTAACTCATTTAACTCTGTACAAGTTTGTCTTACTGAAACCAAGTAATCTCAAAGAGATTTTAAATAAAAAAATATATTTTTAATTATTAAATATAAACATTTTACAAACCAAATTACAAAGACGTGATTTGTCGTTTAAATTGTTGATGATAATAACTCTCCCATTAAAAATTCCTTGATATTTTGGCCATGAATTTTTATCCAAAATGTCTCCGTTTTCATTAAAAATTGGAAGGTTAATCAGTTTAATATTTTTTACATTTTTTTTAGGTACTGGTGGTTTCAAAGGCAACATTATTTATAATAATTTCAATTTGATATTAAAAGAAATTTTAAAAAATAAGGTCATTCAAGTATTAAAATTGTGTGTTTTTATATAATTTAATTGATTTCCGATTAGTTTTAGATTAAATTTTTTTTTTTAATTTTGAATTAATTAGATTATAACAAATCGAATTTATCATAATTCAAAATCTATTAGCAAATATTTGAAAAATTATACCATGAAGATCGATAAATTCTCAATGCAGTTAATTACTAATTATTACAAACATAAATAAAAAAAATACACTAGCTACACCATGATCTAAGATTACATTAAATCGTAATCTAAATTCTACATCAAAATATTTAACTTCATTTTTAAAACATTCAAAACATATTATATATTTTTTTAAATCTCTTATCATTAAAATAATGATAAAGTTTATCAGTGTAGCCACTAGCCGTAAACCTATTGTAGAAGAATCCCTAACTATAATAAATAATAATTGTAAATTCTGAAAATAAATCACCAACATCTTTATTTTTACATAATACATGGCTACATATTATTCCATTGAAAATCTGAAATTCTAAAACTCACGATATTACATACAATACGTTAAAGTATTATTATTTATTAGATTAATTTATTATTAATTCTGAGCGGAATGATGGGCCATTAATTTTATAATGTATTTGTTTTTTTTTTTTTATGAATATCTACATCTACACAATAATGTAATGATATGCTCACATATCATTGTTTATTACATATACATAAAATTCAATTAAATAAATTAACGGTCAAGTTGTCGCACGCAGATTAAACCCTACAAACATCCTTTTGCCACTGACGAAAGAAAACAACTTATATTATATGATCACAAAGGAATTGACACATGAGTTGTGACAATATCTCGAAAAGCGTGTGAACCAATTTCGTTAGCCAGCGGAGGCGGGCCATGGTACAATGAAGCTCTCTGTCGTATAGAAGAAAGACTATTTCTTCTAAAAAACGCTGAGTCCTTTTTTTATGATGGCATGGCCTGCGACTCTGGCTGGCTCGACCAGGTCTTCTCCCGGCAGTGCACGAGCACCAGCCAAGCCACGAGTGCACGAGCACCAGCCAAGTCACGAGTGCATGAGCACCGGCCAAACTATCGAGTGCATGAGCACCGACAAAAATTACGAGTGCGGGCGCACCAGACAAGCGAGCAGGAGCTTTTTCCCAAAACCACCATACGACATACACACAAGACTGCGAGCGACAACTGGACTTCTTTCTTTTTCTAATTCAAATCAGTGTTGTTTTTCTTATTTAAACATAAGTTTTCCTTAAATCGTATCGTAACTTGTGTCACCTTATACCTTTCTCCGAGGAACGTATTATAAGTATTCACTGCGGCGAATCAGGTAAGGTGCATGTCTAAAATACTAATTGTTAGTACAGGTTATGTTACTATCTAATTTGTGTAATGGTGTATTTGATCACATTCTTGAATCACGATCTCGAGAACCCTCCGAAGAACGGGAGGAAGGTAATAACACGAGAACAAGTATACTCAATATTTATTAATACCGGACTTACATACAAGGCTTGTGTCCCTTGTGTCAGTCCGGCCACATCATACTTATAACTTTCATCGCACCATTTTAATATTTTTATACTTTATACGTTAGCTTTACCTTTATTGTGTTATTACAAAGTGGCGCCCAACATAAGTTCAGTTTAATATTTTCAAATAAACTGAGAATGATCAAGTACATTACAGATAATAGACAATTAACCTGTACATCGTATTATTAATTTACACTTATAAAAGATAGATAATAAAAATAAATAAATAAATAAATATAATTAATTAAAAATTATAAAAATTAATAAATAAAAATACATCTAAAATTTATATATATTTAAAGAGTATAAAATAAAAACGGGATTATAAAATATTCAGGAGAGCAATACGTAACTGAACGAAGTACAACAAG